>NC_041380.1:438447465-438450119 GCF_002162155.2 Triticum dicoccoides
GCGGTGGGGAGTGTTTTCGGGGCGGGCGAGGCGTCGCACCGCCGGCCACGGGCGGCGGGGGGCTGCTGTTTGGCCGGCTCAGGGGGTGGAGGTTGAAGATGAACCGCAGGCCCTTGATTTCGTATCCAACGGCTGCAAAATCGACTTACGAGAGATGAAAAAGTTAGTCGACCAACGTGTAGCCTCACCTTACTAGTGCGTTCAGTTTCGACAGCAAAATTCAGTTTCGACAGCAAAATTCAGTTTCGGCAGTTAAGTTCAGTTTTGACAGTTAAGTTCAGTTTCGACAGTTAAATTCAGTTTCGACAGTTACGTTCAGAGATGAGCAACTGATGTATTTTACATCTAGCACTTTGTGGTTATGTATTTTACGTCATGTATTGGAGATGCTATTAGAATTCCACTCAGGTTAACATTGTTTGTTGTCTGTCTTGTCCTGCTTCAGCCTCGGCGTCGTACAACTCACCGGAGCTGCTCCAACGATGAAACCCTCCATCACAGCGGAGCAGTACCTCGGGCTCCATCTCCAGACGCCTAAGATCTTCTTCCCCTCCTCCGACAGCCAAGTCAGCCGGAGCATCCTCACCGGCCAACCCAATCACGCTGAGATCAACATGGCTTCGCCAAAGAGGTTGTACACTTGTTGCATCTCTTTTTTACTCTACATGTTATATATATTGTCCACTGAGCACTCGTAGTAACGGGAAATACGATTATTTTATCCTACTATATGACAAGCAGTGAGGTACCAGGCAACTTAGCTATACGTGATGGACTCTCTTGAACGCCATTATTATTTATCTCTGCGCGTTTGAGCTGTGCATTTGTCGATGGGCCTGGTAGTTGAGCTAGTATGGCAGTGGCCTGGGTCCAAAGTAATAGAAGTAGCACAAAAACATTTTTTTAGTGTAGGATTTTCCTTGCTCAAGCCTGCCTACTAGAATCGCCAGTGCTTGAAAGGAAAAGTGAATGAAAAACATCGGAATTGGAAAGTTTCCTATGGTACTACTTTTCATGAATTTGGTGTAAAGGAATGGAGCAAAGGAAAACTGTAGGATTTGTTCCTTTAGTCTCTTCTTGAAAGAAAAATCGTAGGAATTCTAATTTCCACTTCTCCTTTTCATATTCCTATTCATCAAGCACAAGACTAAGAGATAGTAGCATTATAGCATTATAACCGTACATTTTGTTGTGGTTTGACTTAATCTCACCATGCTTTTTTGCATCCTGTGATCTTCCAATTGTTGTGAATCAAACACCAAGATTGGCAGAAATCATGTGTTTTTAAATTCTCTGTTTTGCACGTGCATTCCTATCCTATTCCTGTCTATTTCCTATCCCTGCATTGTTAGAATCCTCAAAATCAAACAAGCCCTTACTCAATTACTTCTGTTACAGATATGTGTCAAAGAAAACCTTGTGTGGTTTGTCCTGCTCCTGCGGCGCTGTGTTCCACCCCAACTCAGCTGTTCCAACGACGGAAGGGTTCACCACAGCAGGGATCCGCTCTCCAGACTGTCTTTCGCCGCCTCAGATCTTCTTCCCCGCCGCCGGTAGCCACGACAACTGCATTACCATCATCAACTGAGCAGATGACCATGAGGACTACACGGGTCCGCAAGAGAGGTCACACTGTTTCGTGTCTGCTTACGTTATGCGTCGCTTAATATGATGACATGCTACATTATCGTCGTGTTCACCTATTAGACTTCGAGTCAGGTCCAAACTAATGCTGAAACTTGAGTTTTTAAATGGTTGTGGGGTACATATTGGGGCAGCAATCAGTACTATCTGTCTACTATCAGGTTAATCTCCGGTGTCTACTATGAGTTTCATGTTGGGTGCAAACAAACATTAAAGGATCCATTATCTGTATTTTTTAACTAAAGCTATTATCTACCTGCTATCATTGGTTTTGGGTCTATCCACAGTTTTCTACCAGCACTCTGGATTTGTGCATGCACTCCTTACATAATCTCACTATGTTTTATTCCTATGCATGCCAGTTATTGTACACAATGGAACTGATCATGTAGAGCAAAAGAGACGAGCCTTGCATGGCAATAAAATTTCATGCAGACGTCGTTCCATGGTGGGCGCAAAGGCAGCCCCCCTCCACCCATTTCGGATCATAATCAAGAGGAAGATAACTATTATGAGGGCTATTCAGAAGGAGAAGACCAATCCTATTTACCCCATGAGGTCTTCGCTCTAACTTGGCATGCTGATGTTGGTAATATCATGCATATGGTGCCTTGCATTGCTTACTGTATACATTAAAGATGTCATCTGCTTAGTTTAAACATGCTTTGTATATATGCCATCTGTTTAGTTTCTTTATCGTATATGTGAATCATGCAATGCCATCTTGTCTAGCCAGGCATCATATATGTGAATTTTGCAATGCCACCCTGGTTAGCTAGTCATCTTATATGTGAATTATATCATGCCATCATTTTTTATTACGTGTCAAATTTGTCAAAATTTTTAGTACATTCAATTACTCTTCCTGTGCATCAGCCATTTGGCACGGTCATGGAAAAATCTGGAGTGGAAACAAGGTCTTCAGAGCAGACAATGCTATCTGACGAAGCGCATGTCTTGCTGGTTACTGATAGCTCCTCAGAGGAGGATTCAGAGACAGATGACCAGTC
>NC_041380.1:438450428-438502089 GCF_002162155.2 Triticum dicoccoides
AACTTGGCAGGGTTATGTTGCTCATATCGTGCGTATGGTATCTTGCATTGCTATGTCATTTGCTTAGTTTAGACTTGCTTTGTGTGAATGCCACCTGTTTAGTGTCTAATTAGCATATATGTGAATTATGCAATGCCATCTTGTTGCAAGACATTATATATTTGAATTATGCAATGTTATCTTGTTGAAAGGCATTATGTATATGAATTATGCAATGCCATGCTGTTTAGGCAAGCGTCATATATGTGAATTATATCACGCCGTCCTTTTTTTGTATTTCTCATTGCTTTTGTCAACAATGTTTGTATATTCAACTGCTCTTCCTGTGCATCAGCCATTTGAATTGGTGATGGAGAAATCTGGAGTGAAAACAAGGTCTTCAGAGCAGACAATGCTACCTGCTGAAGCAGATATCTTGCTGGTTACAGATACATCTTCAGAGGAGGATTCAGAGGCAGATGACCAGTCCTATTACCCCCCTGAGGTGTATGCTCAAACTTGGCAGGGTTATATTACTCATAAAATGCATATGTTGTATTGCAATGCTTAGTTTTTACATCATATACACAATATTGAATGCCATCTCCTTAGTTGACACATCATATATGCGATTGCCCTCTGCTCACTTCCTTAGTATATAAATCATATATTTGAATTATGTCATGCCATGATGTTTACATAGACAACATGTATCTGAATTATGGCATGCCAACCCATTTTCTAAAGACATAATACAGTTATATCATCTCATCCTGTTTACATAGTCATCATATTTAAATTATGTCATTCTATCCGTGAATTATATCATGCCATCATGTTTCCATCGATGACATGTTTGTGATTTATGGCATGCCAACCACTTTAATAGACACATCGTATAGTTATATCATGTCATCCTGTTTACATAGTCATCATATTTTGAAGTATGTCATTCTATCCTGTTTAGTTAGCCATCATACATGTGAAATTGTGTCATGCTATCCTGTTTAATTAGCCATCATATATGTGAAATTATGTCCTGCTATTCTGTTTGCTTAGACAACATAAATGTGAATTATTTCATGCCCTGTTTTCTTCCCTACTATCCATTGCACCTGTCTATCTTACAATGTCTGTACATTCAATTACTATTCTTGTTTATCAGCCATTTCAATTGGAGGGAGTGATGGCAGTATCTGTGGGAGTAAAAACACGGTCTTCAGAAAAGATTGTGCTACCTGTCGATGCAGATAGAACAACGGTTGTACTTGCCCAAGAACCAGCCCCACCACACATAACCCATACTCATGCAGATTGTACCCCTACCCAGTTGGACAGAGAACCAGCTACACCCCTTCTAACCCCAACCCCAGCAGATAGACACCTAGTTCCCATTGACACAACACCGTCTCCACCATAGAGCACCCAAACACGAGCAGTTAGTAAGGCAACCACAGTTCCCAAATCACGAGGACCACCACTCCGAACTTAAAGTCAACGCTTAAAGCAGAAGAAGAATTGCTCAGGTCAGGTTCCGTAGCTATGGTTCATACTACTTTGCTCTTGCATCACTGTATTTACTGATACCAACTAATTTCAAATTTGAAGGATGCAATTGAAACTCCAATGTCACAATAGGTATGTTTTAAACCTGTTTCTTCAATGTGTTTGGCTGTTTGCTGTTGTAACTTGCTCTATGTTGATTTCAGTTTCAATTGAACAAATAGTTATGTTCTCATGCCATGCACATTACAAGTGTTGTTATTACTGTGTAGTTTCCCACACTTATATTCTGTCTATGCTACTTTGTCTTAAATAGATATGATTCAAACTGTATCTATCTTGATTTGGCAACATAAACTAGAATGATATAGACCATACACTGACCATACTACATAGATATATGTTTGTTTCATGTTGTTATCCTGTCCACCTTACTACTGAACTGGTTTACCAAAATGAGTTTCATATACTACATTGTAAACCTGAGATGTGTTTGTTTGTTTCTCTTTTAGAACGCGGACAAAATATTGGAGAAGAGTACCCTGTTATGCAATGGTAAAGGAAGTAATGCAGATAAGGTTCAAGATAGTGAGACATCCCTCTTGGTCTCAAAGAAAGCTGATAAAAACTATATTGAAGACACTCAAACAACCCCAAAGTCTTGTCTTGATGTAGTGTTCGAGTTACTGGCTACCACTGCTGGCACCAGCTCTTCGAACTCATTGCCTGAATCAGTTCGGCTTCTTGACTCTCAACTTCAAGTTGAAAGACATCGATCAGATGTTATGCGACAGGAAGCCGAAGGACTGAGGAAGTCCCTACAGAATTCAGATGCATACTTTCTGGTGCAACAGCAAGCGCTAGAGGACTTAAGCGCCAAACAAGAGAAAGTTAATAAGCTTGCTAAGCATCTTGCCAGCATTATGGGTACCCAGGATATTGTTTCTTGAGATCTTCTGAAGTGGTTTCAGTTCTGGACTTGTTTTGCTGCGGCGTTTATATGCTCATGTGTTCCCTATATTTGCACTGGTGGCGAACTTTGATGACCAGTGGATGTAATATGTGTAATAGCCGTGATAGCCTAGTGTAAGTTGCTTTCTTATTTATTTCCTTATTGTCTTGTTTATTTGTTTGCTTGTAGTCAGTGCAGTTTTTTTCTGCGGTTTGCTAGTGGCTGCAGTAACCTATTTTTTTAAAACTAGGCCACAATAACCATGGGCTAATATTTACTGTAGTGACACTGGGCCTCCTACGGGCCATAGAAACAGTGGGCCTCTCTACGGGCCATGTAAACAGTGGGCCTTCTATGGGCCATGTAAACATTGGGCCTTCTACGGGCAGTAGAAACAATGGGCCTTATACGGGCCGTATCATCAATGGGCCTTCTACGGGCCGTATCATCAATGGGCCTTATACGGGCCAAACAGACCGCATTCTGGCCCGTAAATGGGATAGAGTTGTAATTGTCCATTCATGGGCCGACCATAACGGGCCATCGTTAATAGGCCGTATTTGATGACGCTATGAAAATGGCCCAACGTATTAACTGACCACAAACGGGCCGACTGTAACCACGGGCTGAATTTGGCCCACAAGCAGAAAATGACAATAACGGGCCGTAAGTAAACGAATGCTGGAAATGAGCCCAAGAATAATGGGCTCTGAGAAGGCCGAAAGATAACATAGGCTGGAGACGGCCCAACAGAGTAACAGGCTGTTAATGGGTATAAAGTGATACACTGTTCATTACGGGCCAGTTTCACCACGGGCCGTTAATGGGTGTAAAGTTATACACTGTTCATTATGGGCCAGTTTCACCATGGGCCGTTAATAGGCCAAGAGTTACATAGGGCCTCATATGGGCCGAAAGACGTCATGGTCCATACATGGGCTAGAAGTGAGAATGGGCTGCAATCATATTGGATGGCCTAGATGACGCTACTGGGCCTAATTCGGATAGGGCGTAACGGGCCTTGGGTTAGCGGGCTGTAAATGGGCTATATGCAAACATGCCGTTAACAGGCTTTCCATGGGCCGGCCCGCCACCTTTTGACCAAGTCAAACAGGCCGGCATTTTCATAGGAATGGGCCTCTGTTGGGCCGTGCCACGTGTCAATGTATCATAGGCGCCTTCTGTCCAATGAGTGGATGACATCTGTCTCGACGATGAGCCGACACGTGTTTCTTCCAGCCAATGATGATTTTACATATGGAAAATCCCCATTGGTCGGGGCTGTTAACGGGTTATCGGATCCAAAACCCGACCCGATAGATTAACGACGTTTCGTTACGGTGGATGCCACGTGTCGGTCACCCTTGACGAAAGCACTTCTGTGACGCGCGATTTATCGTCATGGAAGTGGGCACTTCCGTGATGATAATTTTGGTAATGTCATGGAACACTTCTACGACAGCACAGGTATGACTATCTTGATTCTGTCATAAATTTGTCATGGATGTACATGCATGACAAAAAACGCGACCTACTGTGACAAACACGTATCATCACGGAAGTGTATTTTTTTAGTGTCGAATGCAGCAAACTGGATAGCCTGATAAGCGGTGGAGGCATAACCGCTCCGAGAAGTGCGCGTGTAAGAGCTGGAATCGGAACTAGTGCGCAGAGTGACCACTACGTGATACTCATACACTGAATCAGCTAGACGCTCCTGGTACACACGATAGACTGGGTCGTCTCCGAGAGGGTACATCCGACGCCACACGTTGCAAAGGAGGTGCGGTGACGTGTATGATATCAGCTGCAACTGGCACGGATACGGCACCAGATCCATCTACACCCACAACCATTAGCAGGTTAGCATAAAAATATATAAACCGAATGCATGCAACGCAACAATCAGCACAAATTACTACTGGCACTCAACTTAATCTCATTTCTAACGTCTAGTTAACGTGTCGCAGTCTAGCGTGGCCTACAGTCAGCGCGACTCTGATACCAAGCATTGTGGCCCCCCGGCTCAGAGTGACCGGTTTACCATGCATTGCCAGCCCAGAGACCATGTCTTCTGGCAACACACAACATCTTGGTACAGAAAAACAACCGCTTTATTGATGCTAGCGGAACAGAGTTTACATTACAACAGCTATCGAGGCCAAGCGCCACACTTGGTGCGGCAGAACAATATGTACATTATTTAGTAAACATAAAGGGGCCTCGATCCAAACAACTACGTGGCAGCGGAATAACGTTGTGGCGGAAGCTCCATATCATAGGGACACCGATGTGGACACGATCTAGACTCGAACAGCGCTCCTCTCCGACGATACTTTCCTGAAATTTGGCATGACACGCCAGGTCAGTACAGTGAATGTACTTGCAAGCTCACAACATGCATAATCATAAGGGCAAACAATATCATGATATTTAATGAATTATTAATAATGCAACACTATATGTCACCATGCTGTGATCATGCTCGAACGTCCCTCGGGACAGCTTACCAACTGTGATCATCTCTGGATCACAAACACACCACCAAAGTGGTCTTTCTCAAGAACAACTCGTGATCCTTACGGCGATCACAACCACGACCATCATTTGGTCCCAAATACCTTGATGGCCTTTCTACCATCCATCAACAATGCACAGTTCATAGCTTAGTGTGCAATTTTTATTAAACATTGACTCATGGTGGGACCTACTACGAGGTGTCCGTGACCGTGGACTAGGCTATCGATAGATTACACACTCTGCAGAGGTAGCACGCTGTACCCACACCACGGAACCCATGTCCTCGCACTCCCATTCGGGTGGACCAACGGCATTCCGACAAAACCCTTCCATTGCCACAGCACTCTCCCGGCCACTCCGACCCAAATCCCTAATGGGCTGGTCCTAGGTGGCCCCGTGTCTACCAAAGACACCCCGACCACCGTCATGGTCAAAACACTCCCACTCGGGGACTCGGTACCATAATCTCATCAATGAGCGCACAAGATTATGCCTGCTTACCGGGCCAAGGCAAGCACGGCATAACCTTCCCTAGTTGGAGGCACCGACCAGAGGCCATGTCAATGGACCGAATCAAGGCCTTCCCACAAAGGCAAATGTGGTTGCACTGGAAAGAAACTCGATTCAGCGGCACCATGACCCAGTCAATGGTATATTCAAGTTGAGTTATATTCTGGTTCAACTTTAAACTAAAAATGACCGGTGTCATAGCATGCCATGAAATGCAAAACAACCCATACATCATATAATGATAAAAATGACCGATGTCATCCCTATACACACCAAGCATAAACATCAACAACTCATATTACTCTACTGCTCAAAATAACTCACAACTTAGCGAAAATATTCTGCGACAAGTTTTATTTTTTCTTACGCACGAAAGTAACTCCGATAAATTTCTCATATGCTTGAAAAAAAGATTTCACTATCAACAACTCTTAATTTCTTTATCACTAAGTCGGGTTGAAACATTCTGTAAGGCAAGTAATATGATTAAACAAGTATTTAACATAATATTTTCTAACACATTTTTATCAAGTTATGAAGGCAAAAACAAAACTTTAAATAATTACTACCATGCATAACAAAATTATTTCTCACATCACCAAATAAATCTTAACTTGCTTTATCCACTAAACTAGTTTCAAACATTCTGTAAATCAAGCATAACAACTAGCCAATATTTAACAGAATACCAATAACTCAATAATTATTTAAATTTATGGATTAATCATTTAATTGAAGTAAGAAAATCACAAATATTGAATTGACACCATGAAAATGTTGATGTGGCTTGCCGTAGAGCAGATGAGGTTCACATGCCTTCTGGTGATCCTCAAGACAAGCCTCACCCTCTGAAAATAAATTTAAACACAAAAACCAAATATCAAGAACACTTCTGAAAATCACCAAAAATTCTAAACAGCTCAGAAAAATCTCATCTTTGGTGAGCTGCTAGATTTCTTATCAAAGAACACAATGCAAAAAGAATCAATTCATTTGGACTTATGGTTGAAGAGTTATACATGTTTGAAGTGTTCTGTAAATTCAAATGAATTTGAATAAAAAGAAACAGATTGGGGGTGACGTTGAAGGAGTAAAGCCCAGGGGCGCCACCAATCATACCGCTTCGCGCGCGTACAGAGTGGCTGACTAGCGGGCCACACTATTCAGGTGGGGGAAGGGGAAGAAAGAAATAGAGAAGGCCACGGCTTCGCCAGAGCTCTCGCCGGCGACGAGATCTCCTTGGCCCAAACGAGAGGGAGGGATTGAGAGAGGGGACGATGGCGCACCTGCCCGTACCCGTAGCGTGGCTAGGGGTGGTCGGACGGCGTCGGAAACAAGCTCGCAAGCGGAGGCAGTACGCGGAGGTTGCCGGAGTTGAGGAAGACGGCGAATGGAGGCCACTCTAGGCGCTCCAAGCGGACTAGACGGCCTCACCGGAGAGAGGCGGAATCCCTGGAGGGGTTGCCCTGGCCTGGGAGGGGCTAGAGCTCCCGTAGCGTCAAGAGGGGATTGCCGGCGAGCTCGAGCTCGGGGACGGCGGCCCGAGGCCTGCCCGGCTAGGCTACGGCTTCCTACAAAGTCGTGGAGTGTGTGGGAGTGCTAGATGAGGCTCGAGGAGACTAGGGGTGGCCTTATTTATAGCCGAGCGGCGAGGGGGCTTCGGGCTCCATCGGTGGACACCTATCCACGGCGCCCGGCGACGAGTGGCGTCAGTGTGAGGGGGAGAAGGCGACGGAGGTCACTTGGCCACTCTGGGCAGACGGAGACGAGCACATGATTAAGAGGAAGGCGACGAGCACAGTGCAGAGCGCACTATGGCGTTGGCTGGACCGTACCCGTGCTCGCTGCGGCGAGCTTCGGCGTCGGCGAGCGCCAGGGAGGAGTTAAAGACGTCGAGACGATGATGGTGGCGCGGTTTGGCACGCTCGGGCAGGCGAGGGAAGCGAGCACGCGCGAACAAAGCATTCGGTGGCACCTAGAGCACGTCGACACGCATGTCTGGCATCATGGACACGCGTGGTCACCCCGCGAACTCTCTCCTCAGGCCAGTCTTCGTCCAAAAATCATGTCTGCTATGTTGTTCGTGGTGGTTTTGAAGTTTACCACAGTTTGGTTTGCATCCAGGTGCAGTAGAGAGGATTTTACAAGCCAGGTAGGTTTCTGACCAGTAACTTTGAACATTTACTGAGGTCAAATGGCTGGAAGATTGAGGTTGTGCTTTGGAGGCTAGCTATAAGTTACTAAGGTAAAGACGCACAAGAAAGTTCAGGTCAAATGGAGCAAGTAAAATGGTAGTTGCTGTAGAAACCACAATTACTGTCCAGAACAGAAAAGATTTTCTGTAGCAAAAATATTCCAAAAAGTGATGAGATATTTTTCCTCAGAAAGGTGCCCTAGGGTTCACAAAATATTTGTGAATTATCTCAGATTTTTCTGAGCCATAAAAATTGGGGTTGCTTTGAAGCAAACAGATCTGGCTTAGGGTTTCTGAAAGAAGATGAATATTTTTCATTTAAGAAAAATATTCCAAAGATTATTTTGGGGTGGATCAGAAGTGAAATGATGATTTAGGAGGGAAGTGAAGCACTTGGGTGAAAGCCAAAGATGCCCAAGTGTTTAAGTCCATATGAAAAGATTCAAGAATTCAAATTTTAAGAAAATTTTCAAATGAAAAATTCATGCAGATAAGAGGGGCAAAAACCAGGCTGTCACAGTGCACGACTGCCGTCTGTCCCGATTACCATTGTTATGCATGTTCCATTGCATCCAGTTGGTTAAATTCTTGCATGATGGCATTGTTGATATGTTCTTTCATGATATTTATTGTTGATGCTAGTGGTCATGCTATGTTTCTGATAAGTATGTACTTGTTATGTTCATGCTAGTTAGTATGCCATGCTCAGTTGGATATGATTAATTGTTGATATGGTGGATAGTTATGTTGTACCCTCATGATTATATTGATATCATGCTCATGCATTGTAATTGCATCATGTTATTTTATCATGACTTAGCATATTGCATTCAAGTTTAACCGGAATAAATTGAACTTGAACAACTGTTGGCTGAGTCATGGTGCCACCATATCGAGCTGACCAGTGCAACCACACTTACCTTTATGGGAAGGTCCTAACTGGGTCTATTGTCGTGTGTCTCGTCGTTGCCTCTAACGAGGGAAGGTTATGGGCGTGCGGTACCCTGGCCCAGTAAGCAGACATAACCTTGTGTGCCCGTAGTTGAATGATAAGCGTTTTTGTCCCCGTTTAGGACCGTTTTTCCATGATGTTCGCCGTTTTTTCACGACGGTGGCCGTTGGTGCCTTTGGTAGGCATGAGGCCACCCATGACCTGGCCCAGAGGGGAGTTGGTCGGAGTGGTAGGGAGAGCGTCATGGGAGTATGACGGGTTTTTTTCGAAACGCCGTTGGTCCACCCGAATGGGAGGGCGAGACCATGGGTTCCGTAGTTTGGGTACAATGTACTAACCTCTGTAGAGTGTATATTAAATCTATCGGTAGTCGTGCCCACGGATAAGGGCCTTGTTCGTGTCAGTCACACTATGGGTCAACAGTAATGATAATAATAATGTGCTTAATAACAACCACGGTTCAATGATAAGATAAGTTGGTTGTGATCGCCGGAAAGATCACCGTTTGAGACCAAGTGTTGGTCATGGTTGTGATCGCCAGAAAGATCACCGTTTGAGACCAAGTGTTGATCATGGTTGTGATCGCCGGAATGATCACCGTTTGGTTACGAGGTAACCCGTTGAACCAAGAGTGGTTCCGTTCGTGATCATGAGATGATCACCGTGGTATCGAGGATACCGAGTTGTTGGATATTCGTGATGTTGTGCGAGAATCGTGGGTAAAGATCAAGCTCCTTGTGGTCATTTAATGATTACTATGGTATTGTTTATACCAAGCTTGATTTGATCCTGAGATGATCGTGTAATATCCGAGGATGGTAAGTGATGCATGTGATGGTTACGAAGTAACCCGAGCAGAATAAGTGGTGCATATAGTGTCATCATGTTGCATGATAGTGTCATCATGTTTATATGTACATGCCATGCTCATATTGTTCTAGCAGTATTATGTTCATGTTGTTCATGCCATGTTATCCTGATGATCTCATGATAATTCCTGCTTAACCTATAATTGCCATGTTGTTGTTTGTCTTGAATGCTTCTGGTTATTGTGAGCTTGCAAGTACATTCAATGTACTGACCTGGCGTGTCACGCCAGTTTGCAGGTCATGCCGTAATTGCTTGATTGCTTGTTGTGGTCTCCGTTCGTGCGAGCTAGGATAAACGTTCCAGCCAGAGTCCCTGCGGATTGGAGTCCATCATCGCCATTCATTGTTCCGCTGCCAATAGTTGTTCCGCTGCTTCGAGTTGTTATGCTGCTTGTATAGAGCAAGCGTGGTTGGCGTAGTGTCACCGTGCTGATGTTATTCATTGTAATATCAGAACCCTTGTATTCATATTCGTGTTGTAATAGAGAGCTGGTTTGTTCTATACTAAGAAGTGTCGTATTCTAGAAGACTTCACCTCGATCTCTGTGCTGGAATACGGGGCATCCCAGTTTTCTCTAAGCCGGGGTGCCACAATACCCATTCACCAACATGAGCTTGATGTCTTCGTTTTGTGTAGCTCCTTGATGATTTGCCCTTCCTTTCTGAATCCTTGCTTCTCCGTGATGTTCTTCGTTCATAACGGTCATCTCTACTCCTTCTCTCTCGGTGGTGATTCTTCTCTTCTACTTTTCCTTTTGGGTGAATCTTCTCTTCTTTTGTAGGGAGCCGTACACTCATTGGAGTAGTGTCCGGGTCTTCCACAATTGTAGCAATTACATTCACGACTCGAAGATCTTTTGTCATTGTAGGACCTTGACTTGGAACTTCTTTCCTTGCTTGTACTCTTGTAGAACTTGTTGAAGTTCTTCACCATTAGGCTCAATTCTCCATTGAAGGCTTGTTTCTCACTTGATGATGTAGGAGCATCACATGAGGCTTTGTAAGCACCACTTGACTTGTTGTGAAGCTCTTCCTTATCCTTGAGTGACATCTCATGAGCAACAATTCTTCCAATGACTTCTGTTGGCTTGAGATCTTTGTAATTGGGCATCATTTGAACCAATGTACACACAGTATCATATTTTCCGTCCAAGGCTCTTAGGATCTTCTTGATGATAAATCTATCGTTCATCTCTTCCCTTCCTAAGCCGACAATCTCATTTGTGATGAGAGCAAGCCTAGAGTACATTTTCAGCGACACCTTCACCATCCTTCATTTTGAACTTGTCAAGTTGACTTTGAAGCACATCCAATTTGGATTCCTTGACGGAGTCGGTACCTTCATGCATATTAATCAAAGTATCCCAAATTTCCTTTGCATTCTCAAGATGGCTGATTTTGTTGAATTCTTCGGGGCACAATCCATTGAAGAGGATATCGCAAGCTTGAGCATTGTACTGCAGCATTTCAATTCTTCCGCGGTAGCTTCACGGTTTGGTTCTCTCCCATCAAAGAATTCACCTTGCAAGCCAATACACACAATAGCCCAAACGGCAGGGTTATGTCCAAGAATATGCATTTTCATCTTATGCTTCCAACTAGCAAAATTAGTACCATCAAAGTAAGGACCTCTACGGTGGTAATTTCCCTCGCTAGACGCCATACTCTCCTAGGTTGTGAAACCAAGGCTACGATCACCAAAATCTATGGAAATCAAGACAAATGGAAACCAAAGCTCTGATACTACTTGTAGGATCGAATGTATGTCTAGAGGGTGGGTGATTAGACTACTTGACCAAGTAAAAATCTAGCCTTTTCCCAATTTTATGTCTTGGCAGATTTTAACAACTTAGCACAAGTCAAGCAATCAACCTACACATGCAAGTCTAAGAGTATAGCAGCGGAATGTAAAACATTGCACATGAAGGTTGCTACCTCTTGAGCATTCGTTGGCTTTCCCTTGAAGAGGAAAGGGTGATGCAGCAAAGTAGTGTAAGTATTTCCCTCAGTTTTGAGAACCAAGGTATCAATCTAGTAGGAGACTACACGCAAGTCCCACGTACCTACACAAACAATCAAGAACCTTGCAACCAACGCGATAAAGGGGTTGTCAATCCCTTCACGACCACTTGCAAAAGTGAGATCTGATAAAGATAATAAGATAAATATTTTTGGTATTTTTGTTGTATTGATTAATAAGTAAAGATTGCAAAATAAATGGCGATAGAAATAACTAGTTGATGGGAAAATAATATAATGGAGAATAGACCCGGGGGCCATAGGTTTCACTAGTGGCTTCTCTCAAGATAGCATAATCTATGGTGGGTGAACAAATTACTGTCGAGCAATTGATAGAAAAGTGAATAGTTGTGAGAATATCTAGGCATGATCATGTATATAGGCATCACGTCCGTGACAAGTAGACCGAAACGATTCTGCATCTACTACTATTACTCCACACATCGACCTCTATCCAGCATGCATCTTGAGTATTAAGTTCATAAGAACAGAGTAACACATTAGGCAAGATGACATGATGTAGACGGATAAACTCAAGCAATATGATATAAACCCCATCTTTTCATCCTCGATGGCAACAATACAATACGTGCCTTGCTGCCCCTGCTGTCACTGGGAAAGGACACCGCAAGATTGAACCCAAAGCTAAGCACTTCTCCCATTGCAAGTAAGATCAATCTAGTAGGCCAAACCAGACTGATAATTCGAAGAGATTTGCAAAGATATTTAAATCATGCATAAAATAATTCAGAGAAGAATCAAATATTGTTCATAGATAATCTTGATTATCAACCCACAATTCATCGGATCTCGACAAACACACCTGAAAGAGAATTACATCGAATAGACCTCCAAGAGAATTGAGAGAACTTTGTATTGAGATCCAAAGAGAGAGAAGAAGCCATCTAGCTAATAACTATGGACCCGAAGGTCGGTGGTAAACTACTCACACATCATCAGAGAGGCTATGGTGTTGATGTAGAAGCCCTCCATGATCGATTCCCCCTCCGGCGGAGCACCGGAAAAGGCCCCAAGATGGGATCTCACGGGTACAGAAGGTTGCGGTGGTGGAAATAGGGTTCTGTGGTGCTCCTCGATGTTTTCGGGGTATATGGGTATATATAGGCGAAGAAAGTAGGTCGGTGGAGCTGCGAGGGGCCCATGAGGGTGGGGGCGTGCCCTCCTACCTCGTAGCCGCCTCGCTGCTTCCTTGACATCCACTCCAAGACTCCTGGATCATGTTTGTTCCAAAAAAAGATCCTCGTGAAGGTTTCATTCCGTTTGGATTACGTTTGATATTCCTTTTCTGCGAAACACTTTAACAGGCAAAAAACAGCAATTTGCACTAGGACTTTGGTTAATAGGTTAGTTCCAAAAATAATATAAAAGTGCATAATAAAGCCCATTAAACATCCAAAACAGATAATATAAAAGCATGGAACAATCAAAAATTATAGATACGTTGGAGACGTATCAAAGGTAAAGGAAGGAGTTTGGAGGGAGAAAATGCAATGTAGACACGGAGATTTTTGGCATGGTTCTGATAGGTGGTGCTATCGTACATCCACATTGATGGAGACTTCAACCCACGAAGGGTAACGGTTGCGCGAGTCCATGGAGGGCTCTACCCATAAAGCGTCCACGAAGAAGCAACCTTGTCTATCCCACCATGGCCATCGCCCACGAAGGACTTGCCTCACTAGGGTATATCTTCATGAAGTAGGTGATCTCCTTGCCCGTACAAACTCCTTGGTTCAACTCCACAATCTTGTCGGAGGCTCCCAAGTGACACCTAACAAATCTAGGAGACACCACTCTCCAAAAGGTAATAAACGGTGTGTTGATGATGAACTCTGTGGGAGTCCTAGATTAGGGGGTCTTCGGACAGCCGGACTATCTCCATTGGCTGGATTGTTAGACTATGAAGATACAAGATTGAAGACGTCGTCTCATGTCCGGATGGGACTCTACTTGGCGTGGTAGGCAAGCTGGGAAATATGGATATGGATATCTCCTCCTTTGTAACCGACCTTGTGTAACCCTAACCCTCTCCGGTGTCTATATAAATCGGAGGGTTTTAGTCCGTAGGACACAACAACTACAACAGACAATCATACCATAGGCTAGCTTCTAGGGTTTAGCCTCTCTGATCTTGTGGTAGATCTACTCTTGTACTACCCATATCATCAATATTAATCAAGCAGGACATAGGGTTTTACCTCCATCAAGAGGGCCCGGACCTGGGTAAAATATTGTGTCCCCTGCCTCCTGTTACCATCCGTCCTAGACGCACAGTTCGGGACCCCCTACCCGAGATCCGCCGGTTTTGACACCGACATTGGTGCTTTCATTGAGAGTTCCTCTGTGTCGTCGCCATTAGGCTTGATGGCTCCTACTATCATCGATAGCGATGCAGTCTAGGGTGAGACTTTTCTCCCCGGACAGATCTTCATGTTCGGCGGCTTTGCACTGCGGGCCAATTCGCTTGGCCATCTGGAGCAGATTGAAAGTTACGCTCCTGGCCACCAGGTCAGGTTTGGAAGATTAAATTACACGGCCGATATCCGTGGAGATTTGATCTCCGACGTATTCGAGCATCTGCCTCGTGCGTCATGCGGTCACGATGAGTATGACTTAGCTCTCCCATCAGACAGTGTTAAGGAGATCACACCGGCAGCCGCTCCGACCCTCAATTCGGAGCCAATTGCGCCTTCCGCGGACGGGTGGATGGACCCCTCCACGAAGGCCTTACCCTTAGCGGCGATCGAGCCGAACATCGACCTTACATTGCACGAGAGCCGTGTGGTTAAACTACCAAATCCTTCTCCGGCCACGGACTCCGAACCGCCTGCGCCCGTTCCTATCGAATCTTATTGGGCGCCGATCATGGAATTTACCTCCATGGGTATTTTTCAGCACTCGCCCTTTGGCGACATATTGAACTCGTTAAGGTCTCTCTCCTTATCAGGAGGATCCTGTCCGAACTATGTCCGGCAGGACTGGGATGTGGACGACGAAGAAATTCGCGACCCACCCACCACCCACTTAGTAGCCACTGTCGATGACTTAACCGACATGCTCGACTTCGACTCCAAAAACATCGACGGTATGGACGATGATGCAAGAGACAAAGAGGAACCACTGCCCATAGGGCACTAGACGTCCACCTCATCACATGACGTATACATGGTGGACACACCAAAGGAAAACGACAACGAGGAACGGAAGGAAGCAACAAAGGGTTGTCCCCTCGAGAAGCAGTCAAAGCGGTGGTGTAAGCGTCGCCCCAAATCCTGCCTTGACAGAAATAATGATCATATAGACCCAGTGTTAGAGCAAGGCAAACCACTGCCGGACCACGGCAACGCGGAGAATCAAACCGAACAAACCAACTCTGTCAAAGATAATAGTCCGGAGGACATAACACCGGACAGACGCCCAAAGCAACAAAATGCCCATCAAAGGCTTGTTGCCACCGCGAGGAGTCTAAAAAGGCAGAAGGAAAGGCTCAAGGCGGCGCAAGACACACTCCAAATCAGATGGAGTAAACTACTCAACACAGCAGCGAAGTATGGCGGTAATCGCCTCACCAAGAGCTACCCGAAGCGGAAGTTGCTACCTAAATTCGATGAGGAGGCCTTAGATCCCCCGCAACCAAAAATTAAAAAGGCCACTCGGCCGGATAGACGACCTCACGGCCAACAGGGAGCGGCAAGCAATGCCACACAGAAGCCAATACGCGATCCACGCAAGTGCTCGCATCAAAAGGACGGAGCAACTAGATCCATCTATGGACCGCACAAGCGCACTCCAGCACACGATGCAACACACCAAACATCCGAACACCACAGCACGCCCAGATACAGGGGCGCCGCACACCCCCTATGTTTCACCGATGAGGTGATGGACCATGAATTTCTAGAGGGATTCAAACCCGTAAACATAGAGGCATACGACGGAACAACAGACCCTGGGGTCTGGATTGAGGACTATATCCTCCACATCCATATGGCTCGAGGAGATGATCTCCACGCCATTAAATACTTACCCCTCAAACTCAAAGGGCCAGCTCGGCACTAAAGCCTCCCCGAAAACTCCATTGGAAGCTGGGAAGAGCTCGAAGACGCTTTTCAGGCAAATTTTCAAGGGACTTATGTCTGACCTCCGGACGCAGACGATTTGAGTCATATAACTCAACAACCCAGAGAGTCCACCCGAAAGCTTTGGAACAGGTTTCTTACTAAAAAGAACCAAATAGTCGATTGTCCCGACACCGAAGCCTTGGCAGCTTTTAAGCATAGCGTCCGTGACAAATGGCTTGCCAGACACCTCGGCTAAGAAAAGCCGAGAACAATGGCAGCATTAACAAGCCTCATGACCCGCTTTTGCGCGGGTGAGGATAGCTGGCTAGCCAGATGCAGCACCAGCGACCCCAGTAGATCCGAAGCTAGAGATGGAAACAGGAAATCACGGCGCAACAACAATAACAAACACCGGAATAAAGAAGACATCACGAAGTGCACGGCAGTAAACGCCGGATTCAAAAGCTCTCGGCCAAGTCAGCAAAAGCCGCCCTCTAAAGGCTTCGGAGATGAATTGTCCAGCCTAAACAAAATTCTGGACCAAGTATGTCAGATCCATAGCACCTCTGGTAAACCCGCTAATCATACCCATAGAGAATGTTGGGTCTTCAAGTAGTCCGGCAAGCTCAACGCCGTACACAAGGGGGAGGATACACCAAGCGAAGAAGAGGATGAGCCTCTCAAGCAAGACACTGGGGAACAAAAGAAGTTTCCACTAGAAGTCAAAACAGTCAATGTGTTACACGTGATCAAGCGAAGCAAAGCGGCACTCCCAGAGAGACATGCCCAAGGGCCTATCACAGCGAAGTCCTACCACTAGTCGTCTCAAACGATCACTTTCGACCATCGTGATTACTCAGCAAGTATCCGGCGTGCAGGATGGGCTGCCCTGGTATTAGACCAAATAATTAACGGATACCACTTTACACGAGTCCTGATGGACGGTGGCAGCAGTTTAAACCTGATATACCAGGATACAATCCGCAAAATGGGGATAGACCCAATGAAAATCCGCCATAGCAATGCTACCTTTAAAGGAGTAACGCAAGGCCCAGGGGCTCACTGCACGGGCTCCTTGCTACTAAAAGTTATATTCGGCTTCCCTGATAACTTCCATAGCGAACATTTAACCTTCCACATTGCTCCATTCCAAAGTGGTTATCAAGCACTACTTGGACGCGAAGCTTTTGCTCGCTTTAATGCAATACCGCATTATGCTTCCTCACACTAAAGATGCCCGGTCCACGTGGCATCATTACAGTGAACGGAAATATTGAGCGATCTTTGCGCGCCGAAAAGAATGCGATTGCCTTAGCAGCCGCACACTAAAAACGGCCTCACCAACTAAAGCATTCGATAGGTCGTCAAGACCACGGACACGGTTAGACGAGTCCGGTGCAGCTATATGTAATTCATACCGGATTGAGGGCCACACCCCTATTACAAATACAAGGGGCTCAACGCGTGCAGACAAGTGGCAATTTTTTACTCATTTTTTATACATGGTTTCTTTAAAAAACCACCTTTTTGCACGACAACTTTTTCACCTAAGTTCCTCTCTTTTACAGATGACCATTGTGCTACACCCATCCAAGATACGGCACAACGGAGACACAGGCGCAGACGTGCAGCAGGGACCCGCTCCAAGGATTCCTTTTAGATTAAGACCCTACGTAAACCTTTTTTACTATCTCTTGATGATACACATCCCTCGAATTCTCAGCACAATTGAGAAGGATGCTGACGTCTTGGCATGTGGCCATGTCAGAATAATGCACGTACCTGGACACAAGGGGCTTCTTACAAAGGGCTCTGTTTAGGCTCGGTTTATACCATAAAGACTGAATACCTTAGGGAGTGTTCGGCGTCGCGAGTTTGGCCTTATATGCATCAGCTCCGAATCATTGTCTTTGGTTAAATGTTGGGTTTGCCCGGCTCCTGTGTTTTGGTGCCTTACATTTCGATTTATCGGCTAAGGCAGCACCAGGAGAACTACTGCGATTGTGCCCTGGTTCATCCGGACGAGCACCTCAGTAGAGAAAGTCGAAAACTGATTGTCATGATATAGTGTGATACTGGTCAACCACTCGATGACCTATCGGAATGTTAGAATTCCTCCGCCTTAACGAAGGGTCGTTTTCCGGCCAGGCATGTATGCACCCTGAGATCGGGAGAGTGCGGGGCCACCAGGGGCTATCTAGTAGCCCCACTGTCAAACTCCTATGGCTAAGTGAAAATGTTAAAGCTTATAGTCCGGTTGCCTCGTTCGCTGCGCTATCACCTCCTTAATAGGACCAAGACGTTGGGTTAAGTGTCAACACGCGTTTTTGCGAGCACCTCCGCATTATATGCATGAGGGTTGAAGCCGACGACTGCAATCTTTTAGGTTATACACATGTATACATAAATGGCCGCACAGGAGGCATCATATTACTTTCAGGCAAAAGTATAAACACATCCTTAATAAATGTCATAGAAACATTGTGTTTACAATGGGAATACATGTCACTCAAACATAATATTCTTCGAGCATTGGGCCTCTATCAGACGAGCACCCTCGAGAACCTCTTCGAAATAGTGCTCGGCAGCCACTCGGCCTATGGCCGAACCCTGCGCTGCAATAGTGGTAGCATCCATCTCCGACCAGTATGCTTTAACACGGGCAAGGGCCATCCGCGAGCCTTCTATGCACGCCGACCTCTTCATCGCATTAATGCTTGGCACCGCACCAAGGAACTACTGCACTAAGCTGAAATAGCTGTTCGGCTTTGGCTTTTCCGGCCATAGATGATCCACGACAGACCTCATGGCGAGTCCGGACAACCTATTTAGTTCGGCCCATTCGGCTAGCTGATCAGTCAATGGAAGCGGACACTCTGGAACGCTGAATTGCGACCAGAACAGCTTGTCCACTTCACGATCTGTTTGACCTTGGAAGTATTGGGCCGCATCGGCAACGCTCGCCGCCAAGTCCATATATGCATCTGCCGAACTCCATAGCCGATCCAGAGGGGCATACCATGGATCTCCGAACTTCCTCAGTAGCATGAAGGGCTTCCCAGCCACAATATCCCCGGCTTCCCGCAGCTCCTCCTTCTTCGCTCTCATAGCAGAGCGGGTGTCTTTGTCCGCCATCGTGGCCTTTTCAAGGTCCGTTGCCTTCGCTCGGTTTTCTTCTTCAAGGAACCGGCAATGATCGGCAGTGTCTTTTAATTCTACGGCCATCTTGGCCATCTTCTCCTTGCTCTCGCAATGTGCGTCCTTCTCGGCTTTCAACTCTTTGGCCGCCTTCAAAGCAGTCGCATTACTAATCCTTGCATGTTCCTTGGCTCGGGCAAGTTCTGCCCGCAAGGTTTCCACGGTGGAAGCTCCATCTGCAGTCACAACATATTAAAGATACTGCCATCATGTTGCTCTTACTATGTGGCATTCACCAGAAAATAACACTTACCCTGTGCCTCGTCAAGCCTCTTGTTAACAAGCTCGATGTCGGCATCCGCCGCATCCAGTTGCCACTTCAGTCCGGCAAATTCATGAGTCTGGCTAGCCACCGGAGCTCCCGCTACCTGCACATCAAAGCGGTATGGCTATTATCTGGGACTACGATCCTCTATTTGCCGTCATTTTCGGCGACAACCAGAGTCTCAGGGGCTACTATCTACACAGGGCACACCTAAAAATGTGCGGTACCATCACAAATGTATATCATTTTACGTACCTCAAAGCCCGTTAGTAGACTCATAAAGGCATCATGCAACCCGCTTTCGGCGGATGAGATCCTTTCCATCATCGTACCCATCAATGTATGGTGTTCTTCTGAGATGGCCGCTCGCTTCAACAGCTCTCTCAGTATGTCCGACTGCATACCAGACGGTGCCGGACTCTTCTGTTTGCTCTCTTCGAGAGCCGGACGCTGGGGACTTAGGGTGACTATAGGATTATCTTCTGGCCTCGCCGGATTCAGAGAGGCCCTCCGTGACGACACTTCAAGATCGCCTGCTTCTTGAGCGGAGGAGTCCGGGGGAGGCGCTTCGCTCTCCATCATCTCCGGAAGAGGATCCCCCGAAGACGAGCTTTGCTGAGAAGGGCTAAGATCCGAACTGCAATAAATACTTCGGTTATTTTCCTCAGAGGTAAGGTAGTACATCTCCACTATTAAAGTACTTTTTGATTACTTACAACTCATTGGAGGGCTGATCCCCGCGCGGACTTTGTGCGGCAAGAGCACCCTCCAAGGCAGGACCCCCTGGAGGAGATTTCTTCTCCCGCTTGGAAACCTTGGTTTCCGGATCTTCAGAGGTAGTCCTCTTTCTTCCCCGGGGTGAGAGAATGTCCGATTCCTCCCCTCGGTTATCCTCCCTCACGGAGGCGCTCGTTCCCTCGGTCGGAATAGGTAGCGATGGAGGCCCGCTTTCGCCCTCATTATTCCCCCCTTTGAGGGCTCCGGGCAAGGTGCTAGCTCGGGCATCTTTTCCAGTACCGGATTTTCCAAACCCTCAGGAAGGGGTCCGAACACCGAATCATCTTCGCCTTTGTTATCCAGTCCTGGTCAAAGAGCGATTTCTCAGAATGACGTCATGGTAAATAAGAGATGGTGTGTTCGGCTAAAGGATTACTTACTTGGTGGCGGTACGGTTGCTGCTCAGGCCCACGTCCTCGGTAGTATCCGGACACTCTATTTGGGGTCTGAAGAATGATTTGTACATCTCCTCGTGCGTCAGGCCGAGGAAATTCCGAATAGTACGCGGCCCTTCTGGGTTGAACTCCCACATGCGGAGGGGCCGACGTTTGCAAGGCTGGACTCGACGAACCAGCATAACTTGCGCCACCATAATCAAACTGAAATCTCCTTCGAAGAGATTTTGGATGCGGCTTTGCAGTACAGGCATGTCCTTGGCAGGGCCCCAGCTCAGCCCTCTGCTAATCCATGACATCAGTTGTGGTGGAGGGCCTGAGCGGAAAGCAGGGGCAGCCACCCACTTGGCACTTCTGGGAGAGGTGATGTAAAACCACTCCTGTTGCCATAATCCGGACACCTCTGGAAAGGAACCTTTGGGCCACGAAGCTCCTGCTATCTTGCTTATTAATGCGCCTCCGCACGCTGCATACTGCCCCTCGACCATCTTCTGCTTCACGTCAAAGGTCTTGAGCCACAGGCCGAAGTGAGGGGTAATGCGGAGGAAGGCCTCACACACGACAATGAATGTTGAGATGTGGAGAAAGGAGTCCGGGGCTAGATCGTGGAAATCTAGCCCGTAATAAAACATCAACCCCCTAACGAAGGGATCCAGAGTGAGGCCTAGTCCTCGGAGGAAGTGGGAGATGAACATGACGTCTTCGTTGGGTTCAGGAGTAGGGACGACCTGCCCTCGGGCAGGCAGCTGATGCGAAACCTCGGCGGTCAGGTATCTGGCCTCCCTCAACTTCTTGATGTCTTCTGCCGTAACGGAGGAGGGCATCCATCGGCCTTGAAGGCTAGATCCGGACATGATTGAAGATCCGGAGCACCTGACCTGGGCTTTGGGTGTTAGAACTCGAGGCGGGGGAAGGATTCGATTGAACACGGGAGGGAAAAAGTAAAAGCCTTGTCCCTTTATAAAGAGGGTGAATATCAAGCGTCCTCTCCGTAGCCGTTTGGGACTTGCCTATAATCTAGGAGTCCTAGACACGGTTGGGTTACCCACGCCCGTATTGATAAGAATCCCATAATAAGGGGACATGATCTCTGCTTCGACGAGACATGTCAAAAAACTGCCTCGCGCTATGTGCGGGGCTAGTTAAAGGAAACGATTCGAGTAATCACCGGGCCATGGCGTAATGTCGTGTTGCCAAAACAAGTCAGCAAATTAGTTGCGGAAATATTATTCTCTCTACGGTGGTATGTGGAACTTATTTTGCAGGGTCGGACACTATCCTTATATTCAAATTCTTCCGTGGTATATTCGGAGGAGGAACCCGCCTTGCAATGCCGAAGACAATACTGCGCGCTGGACTCATCGTCATTGAAGCCTGGTTCAGGGGCTACTGTGGGAGTCCTAGATTAGGGGGTCTCCGGACAGCTGGACTATCTCCATTGGCCGGACTGTTAGACTATGAAGATACAAGATTGAAGACGTTGTCTCGTGTCCGGATGGGAGTCTACTTGGCGTGGTAGGCAAGCTAGGCAATACGGATATGGATATCTCATCCTTTGTAACCGACCTTGTGTAACCCTAACCCTCTCCGGTGTCTATATAAACCGGAGGGTTTTAGTCCGTAGGACACAACAACTACAACAGACAATCGTACCATAGGCTAGCTTCTAGGGTTTAGCCTCTTTGATCTTGTGGTAGATCTACTCTTGTACTACCCATATCATCAATATTAATCAAGCAGGACGTAGGGTTTTACCTCCATCAAGAGGGCCTGAACCTGGGTAAAACATTGTGTCCCCTACCTCCTGTTACCATCCGGCCTAGACGCACAGTTCGGGACCCCCTACCCGAGATCCGCCGGTTTTGACACCGACAAACTCCTTGCTCTTGTGCTTCAAATGATAATCTCCCCAAAACTCAACTCTCTCTCTCACTAATTTGGATTTGGTGGAAAGATGATTTGAGTGGAAAGCAACTTGGGGAAGGCTAGAGATCAAGATTCATATGGTTGGAATGGAATATCTTTGTCTCAACACATGAGTAGGTGGTTCTCTCTCAAAAAATGAATGTTGGAAGTGTAGGCATGTTCTGATGGCTCTCTCCACGAGTGAATAGTGGGTGGAGGGCTATTTATAGCCTCCACGCAAAATCTAACCGTTACACATGATTCACCAAACTCGGTCATACCAATTCAATTCAAAATATGAACGTTAGGCTTTTCGGTGGGACCGACATGTCCACTCGTGGGACCGATTTGATTAGGGTTGGGGCATAATGTAATCTCGATGAGACCAATTACACAAACTAGGTGGGACCTATTTTGGTAATAAGCTAACCAGAGAGTTGGTCAGGCAAACTCGGTGGGACCGAATCGCTCATTTTGGTGAGACCGAAACGTTACGAAAGGGAAACAGAGAGTTTGCATTGCAAACTCGGTGGGACCGATCCCTCATCTCGGTTGGACCGAAACTTACGAAGGGAAACAGAGAGTTTGCAATCCCATCTCGGTGAGACCGAGGACCCTATCAGTGAGACCGATATGACTAGGGTTTCTGGTAGTGGCTATGTCAAGTGAACTCGGTGGCGCCGGATAGAACATTTTGGTGGGGCCAAGTTTGAGTTTTGGTTTGGGACATATGTGGATATGAGAAAGTGGTTGAGGGTTTTTGGAGCATATCACTAAGCATTTTGAGCAAGTAAGACATTAAGCAACACCTCATCCCCTTTTAATAGTATTGGCTTTTCCTATGGACTCAATGTGATCTTGGATCAATAAAATGAAAAAGGTAGAGTCTTGATCTTGAGCCAATATGTGTCCTTAGCATTTTGAGGGGTCATTCTTAATCCATGCCATGCCAATCATTGAACTTTATAAAATGATCATCTTGAAATAGTATTAGTTCAATGAGTTATATGTTGTTAATAATTACCAAAACCAGCTAGGGATAGTTGCACTTTCAGAGATTAAACTTGGTATGATGATACCGATGATCGAATCTCGGGCAAGTAACATACTGATGACAAAGGGAATAATGTATATTGTTATGCGGTTTGACCGATAAAGATCTTCGTAGAATATGTAGGAGACAATATGAGCATCCAGGTTCCGCTATTGTTTATTGACCGGAGATATGTCTCGGTCACGTCTACATAGTTCTCGAACCTGTTGGGTCCGCACGCTTAACGTTCGATGACGATTTGTATTATGAGTTATGTGTTTTGGTGACCGAAGTTTGTTCGGAATCCCGGATGAGATCACGGACATGACGAGAAGTCTTGGAATGGTCGAGAGGTAAATATTCATATATTGGAAGGTTGTATTCGGACATCGGAATGGTTCTGAGTGATTCGGGTATTTTTCTGGAGTACCGAGGGGTTACCGGAACCCCCGGGGGAATATTGGGCCTACATGGGCCATAGGGAAGAGGGGAGGCAGCCCACAAGGGGTAACCACGCCCCTCCCTATAGGGAGTCCAAATTGGACTAGGGAGGGGGCGCCCCCCTTCCTTCTCCTCTTCCTCTCCCTTCCCTCTTTCCCCCTTCCGGAAAAAGGAAGGGGAGTCCAACTAGGATTGGGAGATTCCGAGATCTGAATCCCCTCGCACTTCGAGGCGTTGTATGCTCATGGAAACAACCATCCGAAGACCATGCAGTAGTGCCTCATATTCGGCTGTGTTGTTAGAGTTCGTATACATGATTTGCAATAAGTAATGGACGGTGTCCCCTGTATGGCATGTTAGGATGACACTGACCCCCAATCCGGCTAGCATTTTAGAGTTGTCAAAGTACATCACCCATTTGGAGTATGTGCCGTATTCTTCAAGGAGTTCAGCTTCCGTCCATTTTGCGACAAAGTCGGCTAACACCTGAAATTTAATAGCTCGGCATGGCTTGTATGTTATTTCAAATGGTAAGAGCTTGATAACCCATTTTGCGATTCGGCCGATGGCGTCTCGATTGTTTATGATTTCATTGAGGGGTACCTCGGAGGCCACCCTGATCGAACACTCTTGAAAGTAGTGTCATAGCTTTCGAGATGCCATGAACACCGCATATGCTATATTTTGATAGTGCGGGTATTGGGATTTGCATGGTGTGAGAACCACCGATACATAGTATACTGGTTTTTGGAGCAGGAATTTATGTCCCTCTTCTTCTCATTCAACGATGAGCACTGTGCTCACCACTTGGTGAGTTGCAGATATATAAAGTACCATGGGTTCGCCGATGTTAGGTGCGGGAAGGATTGGATTGCTTGCAAGTAGAGTTCTTATTTCTTCCAGCCCGGCTGTTGCCGCATCCGGCCATTCAAAGTGGTCGGTACGCCGAAGCAGGCGATATAATGGCAGCGCCTTTTCTCCCAATCTGGAGATAAAGCGGCTTAAAGCTGCCATGCACCCAGCTAGTTTTTGACCTGTTTTAGGTCTGTTGGAATTGCCAACTGTAACAAGGCTTGGATTTTGGCCAGCTTTTCCTTGATTCCTCTATTGGAAACAATGAACCCAAGCAGCTTTCCGGCGGGAACGCCGAAAATGCATTTTTCCGGATTTAGCCGTATGTCATATGTTCGAAGGTTGTCGAATATAAGACGTAAATCTTCCACCAAAGATTCGACATGTTTAGTTTTGATGACTACATTGATAACCCACAAGTATAGGGGATCAATTGTAGCCTCTTTCAATAAGTAAGAGTGTCAAACCCAACGAGGAGCTAAAGGCAGAACAAATATTCCCTCAAGTTCTATCGACCACCGATACAACTCTACGCAAGCTTGACGTTCGCTTTACCTAGAACAAGTATGAAACTAGAAGTGCTTTGTAGGTGTTGTTGGATAAGTTTTCAAGATAATAAAGAGCAATTAAATAAAAAGTAAGGGCTGTTTAGATAAAGACACAACTAAGTTAGTTTTAGTAAAGAGCTTCTTGTTACGAGAAAGTTATTTGAACCTAGGCAATCGATAACTAGACCGGTAATCATTATTGCAATTTTATATGAGGGAGAGGCATAAGCTAACATACTTTATCTACTTGGATCATATGCACTTATGATTGGAACTCTAGCAAGCATCCGCAACTACTAAAGATCATTAAGGTAAAACCCAACCATAGCATTAAAGCATCAAGTCCTCTTTATCCCATACGCAACAACCCCCTTACTCGGGTTTGTGTTTCAGTCACTCACGCAACCCACTATAAGCGAATCATGAATGTATTGCAACACCCTACAGCGGGGATCCCTCATGCTTGTGCGACATGGAGAGCACCATAGGACAGCACCAATAATAAAACATGCAACTCAAACCAATCTTGATCATCAAATAGCCCATAGGACAAAATGGATCTACTCAAACATCATAGGATAGCCGTACATCATTGGGAAATAATAGAGAGGTTATACCGCTGCATAGAGGGGGGAAGAGTTGGTGATGATGATGGTGAAGTTGTTGGTGAAGATTGCGATGACGATGATGGCCCCCGGTGGCACTCTGGCGCCACTGGAAGCGAGGGGGAGAGAGCCCCCTACTTCTTCTTCTTCCATGACCTCCTCCCTAGATGGGAGAAGGGTTTCCCCTCTGGTCCTTGGTCTCCATGGCGTGGGAGGGGCGAGAGCCCCACCAAGATTGGACCTGTCTCTCTGTCTCTCTCCGTTTCCGCGTTCTCAGATTCTTTCCTTTCACCGTTTCTTATATTCCCGGAGATCCGTAGCTCCGATTGGGCTGAAATTTTAACACGATCTCTATCCAGATATTAGCTTTCTTGCGGCGAAAGAAGGGCATCAACCGTCTTACGGGGTGGCCACGAGGGCAGGGGCGCCCCCCTGCCTCGTGGCCCCCTTGGGCATCGTCTCGCGTGGATTTTTCTTCCCAAAAATCATATATATTCCAAAAAAAATCTTCGTCAGTTTTTATCCCGTTTGAACTCTGTTTGATATGGATATTCTGCGAAACAAAAAAACATGCAACAAACAGGAACTGGCACTCGGCACTAGATCAATATGTTAGTCCCAAAAATAGTATAAAAAGTTGCCAGAAGTGTATGAAAGTTGTAGAATATTGGCATGGAACAATCAAAAATTATAGATACGACGGAGACGTACCAGCATCACCAAGCTTAATTCTTGCTCATCCTCGAGCAGGTAAATGATAAAAAAGATAATTTTTGATGTGGAATGCTACCTAGCATAATCTTGATCACATATCTAATCATGGCATGAATATTAAGACAGGAGTGATTCAAAGAAATAGTCTATCATTTGACATAAAAACAATAATACTTCAAGCCCACTAATAAAGCAATCATGTCTTTTCAAAATAACGAGGCCAAAGAAAGTTATCCCTACAAAATCATATAGTCTAGCTATGCTCCATCTTCACCACATAAAATATTCACATCATGAACAGCCCTGATGACAAGCCAAGCAATGGTTTCATACTTTTGACGTTCTCAAACCTTTTCAACTTTCACGCAATACATGAGTGTGAGCCATGGGCATAGCACTATAGGTGGAATAGAATGGTGTTTGTGGAGAAGACAAAAAGGAGAAGATAGTCTCACATCGACTAGGCGTATCAACGGGCTATGGAGATACCCATCAATAGATATCAATGTGAGTGAGTAGGGATTGCCATGCAACGGATGCACTAAGAGCTATAAGTGTATGAAAGCTCAAACTGAAGCTAAGTGGGTGTGCATCCAACTTGCTTGCTCATGAAGACCTCGGGCATTTGAGGAAGCCCATCATCGGAATATACAAGCCAAGTTCTATAATGAAAATTCCCACTAGTATATGAAAGTGATAACTCAAGAGACTCTCTATATGAAGAACATGGTGCTACTTTGAAGCACAAGTGTGGTAAAAGGATTGTAACATTGCCACTTATCTCTTTTTCTCTCATTTTTTGTTTTGTTTTTTTGGTGGGCTTCTTTGGCCTCTCTTTTTTATTTGGGCTTCTTTGGCCTCATTTATTTATTTTTAAAGTCCAGAGTCTCATCGCGACTTGTGGGGGAATCATAGTCTCCATCATCCTTTCCTCACTGGGGCAATGCTCTAATAATGATGATCATCACACTTTTATTTACTTACAACTCAATATTACAACTCGATACTAGAACAAAGATATGACTCTATATGAATACCTCCGGCGGTGTACTGGGAGGTGCAATGATCTAGCATAGCAATGACATCAAAAAATGGACAAGCCATGAACACATCATGCTAGCTATCTTACGATCATGCAAAGCAATATGACAATGAATGCTCAAGTCATGTATATGATGATGATGGAAGTTGCCTGGCAATATATCTCGAAATGCCTATAGAAATGCCATAATAGGTAGGTATGGTGGCTGTTTTGAGTAAGGTATATGGTGGGTTTTGTTGGGGAACGTAGCATAAATTCAAAATTTTCCTACGTGTCACCAAGATCTATCTATGGAGTCATCTAGCAACGAGGGAGGAGTGGATCTACATACCCTTGTAGATCGCACGCGGAAGCGTTCAAGAGAACGGGGTTGATGGAGTCGTACTCGTCGTGATCCAAATCACCGATGATCCTAGCGCCGAACGGATGGCACCTCCGAGTTCAACACACGTACGGAGCAGCGACGTCTCCTCCTTCTTGATCCAGCAAGGGGGAAGGAGAGGTTGATGGAGATCCAGCAACACGATGGCGTGGTGATGGAAGTAGCGGGATTCCAACAGGGCTTCGCCAAGCGCTGCGGGAGGAGGGAGATGTGTCATGGGAGGGAGAGGGAGGCGCCAGTGCTCAGGTATGGTTTCCCTCCCTTCCCCCCACTATATATAGGGCCAAGGGAGAGGGGGAGGGCGCAGCCTTGCCCCTTCCTCCAAGGAAGGGTGCGGCCAAGGGGGGGAGGAGTCCATCCTCCCCAAGGCACCTCGGAGGTGCCTTCCCCCTTTAGGACTCTCCCCTCCTCTTGTCCCTTTGGCGCATGGGCCTCTAGGGGCTGGTGCCCTTGGCCCATGTAGGCCAAGGCGCACCCCCTACAGCCCATGTACCCCCCGGGGCAGGTGGCCCCACCCGGTGGACCCCCGGGACCCTTCCGGTGGTCCCGGTACAATACCGGTGACCCCGAAACTTGTCCCGATGGCCGAAATAGCACTTCCTATATATAATTCTTTACCTCCGGACCATTCCGAAACTCCTCGTGACGTCCGGGATCTCATCCGGGACTCCGAACAACTTTCGGGTTACCGCATACTAATATCTCTATAACCCTAGCGTCACCGAACCTTAAGTGTGTAGACCCTACGGGTTCGGGAGACATGTAGACATGACCGAGATGACTCTCCGGTCAATAACCAACAGCGGGATCTTGATACCCATGTTGGCTCCCACATGTTCCACGATGATCTCATCGGATGAACCACGATGTCAAGGACTTAATCAATCCCGTATACAATTCCCTTTGTCTAGCGGTACGATACTTGTCCGAGGTTCGATCGTCGGTATCCCGATACCTTGTTCAATCTCATTACCGGCAAGTCTCTTTACTCGTTCCGTAACACATCATCCTGTGATCAACTCCTTGATCACATTGTGCACATTATGACGATGTCCTACCGAGTGGGCCCAGAGATACCTCTCCGTCAGACGGAGTGACAAATCCCAGTCTCGATTCGTGCCAACCCAACAGACACTTTCGGAGATACCCGTAGTGTACCTTTATAGCCACCCAGTTACGTTGTGACGTTTGGCACACCCAAAGCACTCCTACGGTATCCTGGAGTTGCACAATCTCATGGTCTAAGGAAATGATACTTGACATTAGAAAAGCTTTAGCATACGAACTACACGATCTAGTGCTATGCTTAGGATTGGGTCTTGTCCATCACATCATTCTCCTAATGATGTGATCCCGTTACCAATGACATCCAATGTCCATGGTCAGGAAACCGTAACCATCTATTGATCAACGAGCTAGTCAACTAGAGGCTTACTAGGGACATGGTGTTGTCTATGTATCCACACATGTATCTGAGTTTCCTATCAATACAATTCTAGCATGGATAATAAACGATTATCATGAACAAGGAAATATAATAATAACTAATTTATTATTGCCTCTAGGGCATATTTCCAACAGGTTTATGGTACCGGCGAAAGTTGCGCGATACTAGAGAGGCTAGCAATGATGGAAGGGTGAGAGTGCGTATAATCCATGGAATCAACATTAGTCATAAATAACTCACATACTTATTGCAAAAATCTATTATTCATCAAAACAAAGTACTATGTGCATGCTCCTAGGGGGATAGATTGGTAGGAAAATACCATCGCTCGTCCCCGACCGCCACTTATAAGGAAGACAATCAGTAAATAAATCATGTTCCGACTTCATCACATAACGGTTCACCATATGTGCATGCTACGGGAATCACAAACTTCAACACAAGTATTTCTACAATCCACAACTACCCACTAGCATGACTCTAATATCACCATATTTATATCGCAAAACTATTGCAAGGAATCAAACATATCATATTCAGTGATCTACAAGTTTTATGTAGGATTTTATGACTAACCATGTGAATGACCAATTCCTGTCATCTCTCTAAATAGATATAAGTGAAGCAAGCGAGTTTAATTCTTTCTACAAAAGATATGCCCACGCTCTAACAAATATAAGTGAAGCAAAAGAGCATTCTACAAATGGTGGTTTTCTATGTAAAGAGAAACAGGCAATCCAAACTTCAAATGATATAAGTGAAGCACATGAAGCATTCTATAAAGCCATACTCAAAAGACATAAGTGAAGTGCATAGAGCATTCTATAAATAAACCAAGGACTATCTCATACTAGCATGGTGCATAAAAGAAAAATGAAAACTAGATGCAAAAGACGCTCCAAGATTTGCACATATCGCATGAACGAAACGAATCCGAAAACATACCGATATTTGTTGAAGAAAGAGGGGATGCCTGCCGGGGCATCCCCAAGCTTAGACACTTGAGTCTCCTTGAATATTTACTTGGGGTGCCTCGGGCATCCCCAAGCTTGAGCTCTTGCCTCTCTTCCTTCTTCTCACATCGAGACCTTCTCGATCATCGAACACTTCATCCACACAAAACTTCAACAGAAAACTATGTAAGATCCGTTAGTATAATAAAGCAAATCACTACTCTAAGTACTATTTCAAACCAATTCATATTTTGTTTTTTCATCGTGTCTACTGTAATATAACTTTTCCATGGCTTAATCCACTGATATAAATCGTTAGTTTCATCAAAACAAGCAAACTATGCATCAAAAACAGAATCTGTCTAAAACAGAACAGTCTGTAAGAATCTGAACATTAACCATACTTCTAATACTTTAACAATTCTGAAAAAATTAGGAAAAATAAAAAATTTGTATAGAAATACATTGCAAAAATAATCAGAACCATTTCACGTTCCAGCTAAAAATGTAAAATCGCGCACTACAGCCAAAGTTTCTGTCCTGCACCGTACAGACCATCAAGCAAATGTAAACATCCTAAAGGCAAACCTTGGCACATTATTTTTATAATACAATGGAATTGTACAAGGGGATAATTATTTTTGTTGAAAAGTTTCTATACTCAAGATTCACAAAGTTGCCGTGAGCATGAACAAAGTTCAAGGAGCTCTCCCACTTCAACAAGGCTTGTCTTTCTCACTTTCACTTTCCTTTTTGAAAAAGTTTTGGGTTCCCCTCTTTATTTTTGTTGTTTTTAAACTATATAAAAGCACTCAACAGAAATAAATGACTCTCTAAAACTTCCGGGTTGTCTCCCTGGCAGCGCTTTCTTTAAAGCCATTAAGCTAGGCATATAGTGCTCAAGTAGTGAATCCACCCGGATCCCAAGGTATATCAAAGCCAATTTTAATTAACAATGATTTATAATTTAGTGGTGAGCACAAAGTAACATATATCATGCAACAAATAAGTCTAACTCTCTTCCTATGCATTGGCATGTCATGAAAGAACAATTCATGCACACATAGTAAAGGCCAATGCATAGTATAAACAGTTTCTTGCAATTTTATCATGTGGGAAACATAGAGAGGTGGAGATATAGTTCCTCTCTCATAATAATTGCAAGTAGGAGCAGAAAGCACATGCATATTATATTCTTCAAAATCATCATGTGTAACGGTAAAACGCAACCCATCAATATAATCCTTAATAAGTGCAAACTTCTCTGATATAGTGTAGTCGGGAGAATTCAAAATGATAATAGGACTATCATGTGTGGGTGCAATAGCAACAATTTCATGTTTAACAAAAGGAACTATAGCAAGTTCATCTCCATAAGCATAATTCATATTGGCATCTTGGCTATAAGCATAGCAACCATCATCAAAAAGGGATATTTCAAGAGAATCAACGGGATCATAACAATCATCATAGCAATCATCCTTCGGTAAGCACGAAGGGAAATTAAACAATGTATGAGTTGAAGAGTTACTCTCATTAGAAGGTGGGCACGGGTAGCTCATCTGCTCTTCCTCCTTTTGTTCTTCGCTCTCCTCCTCATCTTTTTCATCCAATGAGCTCACAGTTCCATCAATTTCTTCTTCCATAGACTCCTGCAAAATATTAGTCTCTTCTTGGACAGCGGGGTAGTCCTCAATATATGGTTCAACATAGGCATTAGAAGCATAATTATCATAGCAATATTTAAGTATGTCAAAATTTTCAGATTTGTAAAGAGTGGCATCATACGTTTCAATCAAATAAGCAATTTCATAAGCACCCTTGAAAGCAACAAATTCTTCAATTTGTTGAACTTCATAGTAACTATAAACACCCTTAGCATATGAAGATACGATTCCATTATCACTAAACTCACATTGATAGGGAAGGTGTTTCTTAGGGTTTTCAGAACAACAAGTAATATCATATATTTCGCATAAATTCCAAGCATAGCATTGCAAACGATGAATTTGACCCAGTAAAATTTTCCCTTTTTCAGATATTCGGTGTCACACATAACAAGCATTCTCATCTAAAGATTTGCCCTCAACTAAGCTAGTTGGGGTTTCAGCACGAGCACATAGGGATCGAAGATGATCCAAGTAATAAGCTTCAGCAGTGTGATAGATTTTGAGTGGTTCTTCAACCATTGGTTTCGTAGGTACAACTAATTTTTTTGGTATTTTGTGTTTCCTACCCATAACTAAAGATAGAAAACAACTAAGAACAGCAGATAAAAATTACTTAGTGATAAAGCAAACAAGCACACACGAGAATATTCACCCCACGCTATTGCTCCCCGGCAACGGCGCTAGAAAAAGGTCTTGATAACCCACAAGTATAGGGGATCAATTGTAGCCTCTTTCGATAAGTAAGAGTGTCGAACCCAACGAGGAGCTAAAGGCAGAACAAATATTCCCTCAAGTTCTATAAACCACCGATACTACTCTACGCACGCTTGACGTTCGCTTTACCTAGAACAAGTATGAAACTAAAAGTGCTTTGTAGGTGTTGTTGGATAAGTTTGCAAGATAATAAAGAGCAAGTAAATAAAAAGTAAGGGCTGTTTAGATAAAGACACTACTAAGTTAGTTTTAGTAAAGAGCTTTTTGTTACGAGAAAGTTATTTGTCCCTGGGCAATCGATAACTAGACCGGTAATCATTATTGAAATTTTATATGAGGGAGAGGCATAAGCTAACATACTTTCTCTACTTGGATCATATTCTCTTATGATTTGAACTCTAGCAAGCATCCGCAACTACTAAAGATCATTAAGGTAAAACCCAACCATAGCATTAAAGCATCAAGTCCTCTTTATCCCATACGCAACAACCCCCTTACTCGGGTTTGTGTTTCAGTCACGCACGCAACCCACTATAAGCGAATCATGAACATATTGCAACACCCTACAACGGGTCCCTCACGCTTGCACGACATGGAGAGCATGATAGGACAACACCAATAATAAAACATGCAACTCAAACCAATCTTGATCATGAAATAACCCATAGGACAAGACAGATCTGCTCAAACATCATAGGATAGCCATACATCATTGGGAAATAATATATAGCGTTGAGCACCAAGTTTAAGTAGAGATTACAGCAGGTAAGAGAGAGGTTACACCGCTGCATAGAGGGGAGAAGAGTTGGTGATGATGATGGTGAAGTTGTTGGTGAAGATTGCGGTGATGATGATGGCCCCCGGTGGCACTCCGACGCCACCGGAAGCAAGGGGGAGAGAGCCCCCCCTCCTTATTATTCTTCCTTGTCCTCCTCCCTAGATGGGAGAAGGGTTTCCCCTCTGGTCCTTGGTCTCCATGGCTTGGGAGGGGCGAGATCCCCTCCGAGATTGGATCTGTCTCTCTCCGTTTCTGTGTTCTCAGATTCTTTCCTTTCACCGTTTCTTATATTCCCGGAGATCCGTAACTACGATTGGGCTGAAATTTTAACACAATATCTATCCGGATATTAGCTTTATTGCGGCGAAAGAAGGGCATCAACAGCCTTACGGGGTGGCCACGAAGGTCAGGGGCGCGCCTGCCCCCCTGGGGCGCGCCCCCTGCCTCGTGGCCCCCTCGGGCATAGTCTCACATGGATTTTCTTCCCAAAAATCATATATATTCCAAAAAAATATTCGTCAATTTTTATCCCGTTTGGACTCCATTTAATATGGATATTCTGCGAAACAAAAAACATGCAACAAACAGGAACTGGCACTGGGCACTAGATCGATATGTTAGTCCCAAAAATAGTATAAAAAGTTGCCAGAAGTGTATGAAAGTTGTAGAATATTGGCATGGAACAATAAAAAATTATAGATATGACGGAGACGTATCAGCATCCCCAAGCTTAATTCCTGCTCATCCTTGAGTAGGTAAATGATAAAAAAGATAATTTTTGATGTGGAATGCTACCTAGCATAATCTTGATCACATATCTAATCATGGCATGAATATTAAGACACAAGTGATTCAAAGCAATAGTCTATCATTTGACATAAAAACAATAATACTTCAATCCCACTAATAAAGTAATCATGTCTTTTCAAAATAACAAGGCCAAAGAAAGTTATCCCTACAAAATCATATAGTCTGGCTATGCTCCATCTTCAGCACACAAAATATTCACATCATGCACAACCCCGATGAAAAGCCAAGCAATTGTTTCATACTTTTGACGTTCTCAAACCTTTTCAACTTTCACGCAATACATGAGCATGAGCCATGGACATAGCACTATAGGTGGAATAGAATGGTGGTTGTGGAGAAAAAAAAGGAGAAGATAGTCTCACATCAACTAGGCGTATCAACGGGCTATGGAGATGCCCATCAATAGATATCAATGTGAGTGAGTAGGGATTGCCATGCAACGGATGCACTAAGAGCTATAAGTGTATGAAAGCTCAAACTGAAACTTAGTGGGTGTGCATCCAACTTGCTTGCTCATGAAGACCTCGGGCATTTGAGGAAGCGCATCATCGGAATATACAAGCCAAGTTCTATAATGAAAATTCCCACTAGTATATGAAAGTGATAACTCAAGAGACTATCTATATGAAGAACATGGTGCTACTTTGAAGCACAAGTGTGGTAAAATGATAGTAACATTGCCCCTTCTCTCTTTTTCTCTCATTTTTTTGTTTTTGTTTTGTTTTTTGGTGGGCTTCTTTGGCCTCTTTTTTTATTTGGGCTTCTTTGACCTCTTCTATTTATTTTTAAAGTCCGGAGTCTCATCCTGACTTGTGGGGGAATCATAGTCTCCATCATCCTTTCCTCACTGGGGCAATGCTCTAATAATGATGATCATCACACTTTTATTTACTTACAACTCAATATTACAAATCGATACTAGAACAAAGATATGACTCTATATGAATGTCTCTGGCGGTGTACTGGGATGTGCAATGATCTAGCATAGCAATGACATCAAAAAACGGACAAGCCATGAAAACATCATGCTAGATATCTTACGATCATGCAAAGCAATATGATAATGAATGCTCAAGTCATGTATATGATGATGATGGAAGTTGCATGGCAATATATCTCGAAACGCCTATGGAAATGCCATAATAGTTAGGTATGGTGGCTGTTTTGAGGAAGGTATATGGTGGGTTTATGGTACTGGCGAAAGTTGCGCGATACTAGAGAGGCTAGCAATGATGGAAGGGTGAGAGTGCGTATAATCCATGGACTCAACATTAGTCATAAAGAACTCACATACTTATTGCAAAAATCTATTAGTCATCGAAACAAAGTACTACGCACATGCTCCTAGGGGGATAGATTGGTAGGAAATGACCATCGCTCGTCCCCGACTGCCACTCATAAGGAAGACAATCAATAAATAAATCATGCTCCGACTTCATCACATAACGGTTCACCATACGTGCATGCTACGGGAATCACAAACTTCAACACAAGTATTTCTACAATCCACAACAAACCACTAGCATGACTCTAATATCACCATCTTTATATCGCAAAACTATTACAAGGAATCAAACATATCATATTCAGTGATCTACAAGTTTTATGTAGGATTTTAAGACTAACCATGTGAATGACCAATTCCTGTCATCTCTCTAAATACATATAAGTGAAGCAAGAGAGTTTAATTCTTTCTACAAAAGATATGCCCACGCTCTAACAAATATAAGTGAAGCAAAAGAGCATTCTACAAATGGCGGTTTTCTATGTAAAGAGAAACAGGCAATCCAAACTTCAAATGATATAAGTGAAGCACATGAAGCATTCTATAAAGCCATACTCAAAAGATATAAGTGAAGTGCATAGTGCATTCTATAAATCAACCAAGGACTATCTCATACCAGCATGGTGCATAGAAGAAAAATGAAAACTAGATGCAAAAGATGCTCCAAGATTTGCACATATCGCATGAACGAAACGAATCCAAAAACATACCGATATTTGTTGAAGAAAGAGGGGATGCCTTCCGGGGCATCCCCAAGCTTAGACGCTTGAGTCTCCTTGAATATTTACTTGGGGTGCCTCGGGAATCCCCAATCTTGAGCTCTTTCCTCTCTTCCTTCTTCTCACATCGAGACCTTCTCGATCATCGAACACTTCATCCACACAAAACTTCAACAGAAAACTCGGTAAGATCCATTAGTATAATAAAGAAAATCACTACTCTAAGTAGTGTTGTAAAACAATTCATATTTTGTTTTTGCATTGTGTCTACTTTAATATAACTTTTCCATGGCTTAATCCACTGATATAAATCGTTAGTTTCATCAAAACAAGCAAACTATGCATCAAAAACAGAATATGTCTAAAACAGAACAGTCTGCAACAATCTGAACATTAACCATACTTCTGATACTTGAAAAATTCTGCCACAATTAGGAAAAATAAACAAGTTTTATAGAAATACAGTGCAAAAAGAATCAGAACCATTTGACATTCCAGCTAAAAATGTAAAATCACGCACTACAACCAAAGTTTCTGTCCTGCACCATACAGACCATCGAGTAAATGTAAACATCCTAAAGGCAAACCTTGGCACATTATTTTTATAATACAATGGAATTGTACAAGGGGATAATTATTTTTGTTGAAAAGTTTCTGTAATCAAGATTCAAAAAGTTGCCGTGAGCATGGACAAAGTTCAAGGAGCTCTCCCACTTCAACAATGCTTGTCTTTCTCACTTTCACTTTCCTTTTTGAAAAAGTTTTGGGTTCCCCTATTTATTTTTGTTGTTTTTAAACTATATAAAAGCACTCAACATAACTAAATGACTCTCTAAAACTTCCGGGTTGTCTCCCTGGAAGCGCTTTCTTTAAAGCCATTAAGCTAGGCATATAGTGCTCAAGTAGTGAATCCACTCGGATCCCAAGGTATATCAAAGCCAATTTTAATTAACAATGATTTATAATTTAGTGGTGAGCACAAAGTAACATATATCATGCAAAAAATAAGTCTAACTCTCTTCCTATGCATCGGCATGTCATAAAAGAACAATTCATGCACACATAGTAAAGGCCAATGCATAGTATAAACAGTTTCTTGCAATTTTATCATGTGGGAAACATAGAGAGGTGGAGATATAGTTCCTCTCTCATAATAATTGCAAGTAGGAGCAGCAAGAACATGCATATTATATTCATCAAAATCATCATGTGTAACGGTAAAATGCAACCCATCAATATAATCCTTAATAAGTGCAAACTTCTCCGATATAGTGTAGTCGAGAGAATTCAAAAAGATAATAGGACTATCATGTGTGGGTGCAATAGCAACAATTTCATGTTTAACATAAGGAACTATAGCAAGTTCATCTCCATAAGCATAATTCAATTGGCATCTCGGCCACAAGCATAGCAAGCATCATCAAAAAGGGATATTTCAAGAGAATCAATGGGATCATAACAATCATCATAGCAATCATCCTTCGGTAAGCACGAAGGGAAATTAAACAATGTATGAGTTGAAGAGTTACTCTCATTAGAAGGTGGGCATGGGTAGCTAATCCGCTCTTTCTCCTTTCGTTCTTCGCTCTCCTCCTCTTCTTTTTCATCCAATGAGCTCACAGTTTCATCAATTTCTTCTTCCATAGACTCCTGCAAAATATTAGTCTCTTCTTGGACAGCGGGGTAGTCCTCAATATATGGTTCAACATAGGCATTAGAAGTATAATTATCATAGCAATATTTAAGTATGTCAAAATTTTCAGATTTGTAAAGAGTAGCATCATACATTTCAATCAAAGAAGCAATTTCATAAGCACCCTTAAAAGCAACAAATTCTTCAATTTGGTGAACATCATAGTAACTATAAACACCCTTAGCATACGAAGATACGATTCCATTATCACTAAAATCACATTGATAGGGAAGTTGTTTCTTAGGGTTTTCAGAACAACAAGTAATATCATATATTTCGCATAAATTCCAAGCATAGCATTGCAAACGATGAATTTGACCCAGTAAATTTTTCCCTTTTTCAGATATTCGGTGTCGCAAATAACAAGCATGCTCATCTAAAGATTTGCCCTCAACTAAGCTAGTTGGGGTTTCAGCACGAGCACATAGGGATCGAAGATGATCCAAGTAATTAGCTTCAGCAGTGTGATAGATTTTGAGTGGTTCTTCAACCATTGGTTTAGTAGGTACAACTAATTTTTTTGGTATTTAGCATTTCCTACCCATAACTAAAGATAGAAAACAACTAAGAACAGCAAATAAAAATTACTTAGTGATAAAGCAAACAAGCACACACGAGAATATTCACCCCACGCTATTGCTCCCCGGCAATGGCGCCAGAAAAAGGTCTTGATAACCCACAAGTATAGGGGATCAATTGTAGTCTCTTTCGATAAGTAAGAGTGTCGAACCCAACGAGGAGCTAAAGGCAGGACAAATATTCCCTCAAGTTCTATCGACCACCGATACAACTCTACGCACGCTTGACGTTCGCTTTACTAGAACAAGTATGAAACTAGAAGTGCTTTGTAGGTGTTGTTGGATAAGTTTGCAAGATAATAAAGAGAAAGTAAATAAAAGGTAAGGGATGTTTAGATAAAGACACAACTAAGTTAGTTTTAGTAAAGAGCTTTTTGTTACGAGAAAGTTATTTGTCCCTAGTCAATCGATAACTAGACTGGTAATCATTATTGCAATTTTATATGAGGGAGAGGCATAAGCTAACATACTTTCTCTACTTGGATCATATGCACTTATGATTGGAACTCTAGCAAGCATCCGCAACTACTAAAGATCATTAAGGCAAAACCCAGCCATAGCATTAAAGCATCAAATCATCTTTATCCCATACGCAACAACCCCCTTACTCGGGTTTGTGTTTCAGTAACTCACGCAACCCACTATAAGAGAATCATGGACGTATTGCAACACCCTACAGCGGGGATCCCTCACGCTTGCGCGACACGGAGAGCACCATAGGACAACACCAATAATAAAACATGCAACTCAAACCAATATTGATCATCAAATAGCCCATAGGACAAAATGGATCTACTCAAACATCATAGGATAGCCATACATCATTGGGAAATAATATATAGAGTTGAGCACCATGTTTAAGTAGAGATTACAGCGGGTAAGAGAGAGGTTACACCTCTGCATAGAGGGGGGAAGAGTTGGTGATGATGATGGTGAAGTTGTTGGTGAAGATTGCGGTGATGACGATGGCCCCCGGTGGCACTCCGGCGCCACCGGAAGCGAGGGGGAGAGAGCCCCCCTCCTTCTTCTTCTTCCTTGACCTCCTCCCTAGATGGGAGAAGGGTTTCCCCTATGGTCCTTGGTCTCCATGGCGTGGGAGGGGCGAGAGCCCCTCCGAGATTGGATCTGTCTCTCTGTCTCTCTCCGTTTCCGCATTCTCAGATTCTTTCCTTTCACCGTTTCTTATATTCCTGGAGATCCGTAACTCCGATTGGGCTGAAATTTTAACACGGCCTCTTTTCGGATATTAGCTTTCTTGCGGCGAAAGAAGGGCATCAACCGCCTTACGGGGTGGACACGAGGGTCAGGGGCGCGCCTGCCCCCCTGGGGCACGCCCCCTGCCTCGTGGCCCCCTCGGGCATTATCTCGCATGGATATTTCTTCCCAAAAATCATATATATTCCAAAAAAATCTCCGTCGGTTTTTATCCCGTTTGGACTTTGTCTGATATGGATATTCCGCGAAACAAGAAACTTGCAACAAACAGGAACTGGCACTGGGCACTGGATCAATATGTTAGTCCCAAATATAGTATAAAAAGTTGCAAGAATGTATGAAAGTTGTAGAATATAGGCATGGAACAATCCAAAATTATAGATAGGGCGGAGACGTATCATACATCATCTACGTATGCCTCCACCGTCTTGCCAATTTGTATTTCCAGGCATGTTCGAATCATACGTTGGTAGGTGGCACCGGCGTTTTTGAGGCCGAAAGGCATAGTATTGAAGCAGAAAGGCCCATGCAGGGTAATGAATGCTGTGGTGGCTTGATCGGATTCCTTCATCTTAATTTGATGGTATCCGGAGTGTGCATCGAGGAAATGTAATGAATCATGTCCTGCGATTGGATCGATGATCTGGTCAATGCGGGGTAGAGGGAAGGGGTCCTTAGGGCAGGCTTTATTGAGCTCTTTGAAATTGACACAAAGGCGCCAGGACTTGTCCTTCTTTGGCACCATGACCAGGTTTGCTAGCCAATCCGGGTGTTTTATCTCTCCAATAAACCCGGCTTCAAGTAGTTTAGCTAGATCCTCCCCATAGCTTGTCCCTTAGGTTCGGAAAATCACCAAAGCATCTGCTTGACTGGCTTGAATCCCTTTATTATGTTGAGGCTGTGTTCAGCCAGTTTGCGTGGTATTCCTGGCATATCCGAAGGGTGCTAGGCGAAGATGTCCCAATTCTCGCGCAGGAATGCTCTTAGAGCAGCGTCGACCGTCGGATCCAGCCGTGCTCCAATGGCTGCTGTTTTATTAGGATCCGTCGGGTGGACTTGGAATTTGACTATTCCGTCTGGTGGCTTGAAAGAAGTGGATTTAGGCCCCTTATCAAGAATTACGTCGTCTCTATCCACTATGGAGCATAGAGCGGTGAGCTCCTCGGCCGGGAGGGCCTCAGATAGTGCCTCGAGGGCCCGGGATGTGGTTTTGTTTGGCACAAAGTGCTATGTCCGGATCACTAGCGACAATGATGACTCCATTGGGCCCAGGCATTTTGAGTTTCACGTACCCGTAATGAGGTATAGCTTGAAATCATGTGAAAGCATCTCGCCCTAACAGGGCATGATATCCACTATTGAAAGGTGCCACCTGGAAGATTAATTCTTCAGACCTGTAGTTCTCAGGAGTGCTGAATACCACATCAAGTTTTGTTTTTCCCGAACACTGTGCTTCTCTGCTGGGGATAATACCACGAAAGGTTGTACTACTCTGCTCGATGCAGCTTTTCTCTATTTGCATTTTGTCGAGCATGTCCTCATAAATGAGGTTTAATCCGCTACCTTCGTTCATGAGCACTTTGAAGGAAATATGCCCTAGAGGCAATAATAAAGTTATTATTTATTTCCTTATATCATGATAAATGTTTATTATTCATGCTAGAATTGTATTAACCGGAAACATAATACTTGTGTGAATACATAGACAAACAAAGTGTCACTAGTATGCCTCTACTTGACTAGCTCGTTAATCGAAGATGGTTATGTTTCCTAACCATAAACAAAAGAGTTGTTATTTGATTAACGGGATCACATCATTGGGAGAATGATGTGATTGACTTGACCCATTCCATTAGCTTAGCACCCGATCGTTTAGTATGTTGCTATTGCTTTCTTCATGACTTATACATGTTCCTATGACTATGAGATTATGCAACTCCCGTTTGCCGGAGGAACACTTTGTGTGCTACCAAACGTCACAACATAACTGGGTGATTATAAAGGAGCTCTACAGGTGTCTCCAAAGGTACATGTTGGGTTGGCGTATTTCGGGATTAGGATTTATCACTCCGATTGTCGGAGAGGTATCTCTGGGCCCTCTCGGTAATGCACATCACATAAGCCTTGCAAGCATTGCAACTAATGAGTTAGTTGTGAGATGATGTATTACGGAACGAGTAAAGAGACTTGCCGGTAACGAGATTGAACTAGGTATTAAGATACCGACGATCGAATCTCGGGCAAGTAACATACCGATGACAAAGGGAACAACATATGTTGTTATGCGGTCTGACCGATAAAGATCTTCGTAGAATATGTAAGAGCCAATATGGGCATCCAGGTCCTGCTATTGGTTATTGACCGGAGACGTGTCTCGGTCATGTCTACATTGTTCTCGAACCCGTAAGGTCCGCACGCTTAAGGTTTCGATGACAGTTATATTATGAGTTTATGAGTTTTGATGTACCTAAGGAGTTCGGAGTCCCGGATGAGATCAGGGACATGACGAGGAGTCTCGAAATGGTCGAGACGTAAAGATTGATATATTGGAAGACTATATTCGGACATCAGAAAGGTTCCGAGTGATTCAGGTATTTTTCGGAGTACCGGGTAGTTATGGGAGAAGCAATGGGCCTTGATGGGCTTTAGTGGGAAGAGGAGAAAGGGCCAAGGGGCTGCTGCGCCCCCTCCCCTCTAGTCCGAATTGGACTAGGGAAAAGGGGGCCGGCCACCTCTCCTTCTCCTCCACTTCCTTCTCCCTTCCTCCCCTCTTGGTGGACTCCTACTAGGACTTGGAGTCCTAGTAGGACTCCACATCCTGGCCGCACCTAGCCTTGGCCGGCCTCCTCCTCCTCCATCCTTTATATACTGAGGCAAGGGGCACCCCATACACACAAGTTGATCCACGTGATCTATTCCTTAGCCGTGTGCGGCGCCCCCAGCCACCATAGTCCTCGATAATATTGTAGCGGTGCTTAGGCGAAGCCCTGCAGCAATAGTACATCAAGATCGTCACCACGCCGTCGTGCTGACGGAACTCTTCCCCGACACTTTGCTGGATCGGAGTCCGGGATCGTCATCGAGCTGAACGTGTGCTTGAACTCGGAGGTGCCGTAGTTTCGGTGCTTGATCGGTCGGGTCGTGGAGACGTACGACTACATCAACCAAACGCTTCCGTTGTTGATCTACTAGGTACGTAGATCATACTCCCCCTCTCGTTGCTATGCATCACATGATCTTGCGTGTGCGTAGGAAATTTTTTGAAATTACTACGTTCCCCAATAGTGGTATCAGAGCCTAGGTTATTTATGTTGATTTTATATGCACGAGTAGAACACAAGTGAGTTGTGGGCGATATAAGTCATACTGCCTACCAGCATGTCATACTTTGGTTCGGCGGCATTGTTGGACGAGACGACCCGGACCAACATTACGCGTACGCTTACGCGAGACCGGTTCTCCCGACGTGCTTTGCACATAGGTGGCTTGCGGGCGACTGTCTCTCCAACTTTAGTTGAACCAAGTGTGGCTACGCCCGGTCCTTGCGAAGGTTAAAACAGAGTCAAATTGACAAACTATCGTTGTGGTTTTGATGCGTAGGTGAGATTGGTTCTTGCTTAAGCCCGTAGCAGCCACGTAAAACTTGCAACAACAAAGTAGAGGACGTCTAACTTGTTTTTGCAGGGCATGTTGTGATGTGATATGGTCAAGACATGATGCTAAATTTTATTGTATGAGATGATCATGTTTTGTAACCGAGTTATCGGCAACTGGCAGGAGCCTTATGGTTGTCGTTTTATTGTATGCAATGCAATCGCGATGTAATGCTTTACTTTATCACTAAACGGTAGCGATAGTCGTGGAAGCACAAGCTTGGCGAGACGACAACGATGCTACGATGGAGATCAAGGTGTCATGCCGGTGACGATGGTGATCACGACGGTGCTTCAGAGATGGAGATCACAAGCACAAGATGATGATGGCCATATCATATCACTTATATTGATTGCATGTGATGTTTATCCTTTTAAGCATCTTATCTTGCTTTGATTGACAGTAGCATTATAAGATGATCTCTCACTAAATTGTCAAGAAGTGTTCTCCCTAAGTATGCACCGTTGTGAAAGTTCTTCGTGCTGAGACACCACGTGATGATCGGGTGTGATAGGCTCTACGTTCAAATACAACGGGTGCAAAACAGTTGCACACGCGGAATACTCAGGTTAAACTTGACGAGCCAAGCATATACAGATATGGCCTCGGAACACGGAGACCGAAAGGTCGAGCGTGAATCATATAGTAGATATGATCAACATAGTTATGTTCACCAATGAAACTACTCCGTCTCACGTGATGATCGGACATGGTTTAGTTGATTTGGATCACGTGATCACTTAGAGGATTAGAGGGATGTCTATCTAAGTGGGAGTTCTTAAGTAATATGATTAAATTGAACTTAAATTTATCATGAACTTAGTCCTGGTAGTATTTTGCAAATTATGTTGTAGATCAATAGCTCGCGTTGTTGCTTCCCTATGTTTATTTTGATATGTTCCTAGAGAAAATTGTGTTGAAAGATGTTAGTAGCAATGATGCGGATTGGATCCGTGATCTGAGGTTTATCCTCATTGCTGCACAGAAGAATTATGTCCTTGATGCGCCGCTAGGTGACAGACCTATTGCAGGAGCAGATGCAGACGTTATGAACATTTGGCTAGCTCAATATGATGACTACTTGATAGTTTAGTGCACCATGCTTAATGGCTTAGAATCGGGACTTCAAAGATGTTTTGAACGTCATGGACCATATGAGATGTTCCAGGAGTTGAAGTTAATATTTCAAGCAAATACCCGAGTTGAGAGATATGAAGTCTCCAAACAAGTTCTATAGCTAAAAGATGGAGGAGAATCGCTCAACTAGTGAGCATGTGCTCAGATTGTCTGGGTACTACAATCGCTTGAATCAAGTGGGAGTTAATCTTCCAGATAAGGTAGTGATTGACAGAATTCTCTAGTCACCATCACCAAGTTAGTAGAACTTCGTGATGAACTATAATATGCAAGGGATAACGGAAACAACTCCCAAGCTCTTCGTGATGCTGAAATCAACGAAGGTAGAAATCAAGAAAAACATCAAGTGTTGATGGTTGACAAGACCACTAGTTTCAAGAAAAGGGCAAAGGGAAGAAGGGGAACTTCAAGAAGAACGGCAAGCAAGTTGCTGGTCAAGTGAAGAAACCCAAGTCTGATCCTAAGCCTGAGACTAAGTACTTCTACTGCAAAGGGACTGGTCACTGGAAGTGGAACTACCCCAAGTGATTGGCGGATAAGAAGGATGGTAAAGTGAACATAAGTATATTGATATACATGTTATTGATGTGTACTTTACTAGTGTTTATAGCAACCCCTCAGTATTTGATACTAGTTCAGTTGCTAAGATTAGTAACTCGAAACGGGAGTTGCAGAATAAACAGAGACTAGTTGAGGGTGAAGTGACGATGTGTGTTGGAAGTGGTTCCAAGATTGATATGATCATCATCGCACACTCCCTATAAATTCGGGATTAGTGTTGAACCTAAATAAGTGTTATTTGGTGTTTACGTTGAGCATGAATATGATTTGATCATGTTTATTGTAATACGGTTATTCATTTAAGTAAGAGAATAAATTGTTGTTCTGTTTACATGAATAAAACCTTATATGGTTACACACCCAATGAAAATAGTTCATTGGATCTCGATCGTAGTGATACACATAATCACAATATTGAAACCAAAAGATGCAAAGTTAATAATGATAGTGCAACTTATTTGTAGCACTGTCGTTTAGGTCATATTGGTGTAAAGCGCATGAAGAAACTCCATGCTGATGGGCTTTTGGAATCACTTGATTATGAATCAGTTGATGCTTGTGAACCATGCCTCATGGGCAAGATGATTAAGACTCTGTTCTTCGGAACAATGGAGCGAGCAACAGATTTGTTGGAAATCATACATACTGATGTATGTGGTCCGATGAATATTGAGGCTCGCGATAGGTATCATTATTTTCTGATCTTCACAGATGATTCGAGTAGATATGAGTATATCTACTTGATGAAACAAAGGTCTGAAACATTTGAAAAGTTCAAAGGATTTCAGAGTGAAGTGGAGAATCATCGTAACAAAAATGAAAGTTTCTACGATATGATCGCAGAAGTAAAAAATTTGAGTTACGAGTTTGGTCTTCAATTAAAACAATGTGGAATAGTTTCACAAACTCATGCCACCTGGAACACCATAGCATAATGGTGTGTCAGAATGTCATAACCGTACTTTATTAGATATGGTGTGATCTATGATGTCTCTTACCAATCTACCACTATCGTTTTGGGGTTATGCATTAGAGACAGCTGCATTCACGTTAAATAGGGCACCATCTAAGTCCGTTGAGACGACACAATCTGAACTGTGGTTTGGCAAGAAACCAAAGTTGTCGTTTCTTAAAGTTTGGGGTTGTGATGCTTATATGAAAAAGTTTCATCCTAATAAACTCAAACCCAAATCGGAGAAATATGTCTTCATAGGATACCCAAAGGAGACTGTTGGGTACACCTTCTATCACAAATCCGAAGGCAAGACTTCTGTTGCTAAATTCGGAGTTTTTCTAGAGAAGGAGTTTCTCTCGAAAGAAGTGAGTGGGAGGAAAGTAGAACTTGATGAGGTAACTGTACCTGCTCCCTTATTGGAAAGTAGTTCATCACAGAAATCTGTTCCTGTGACTACTACACCAATTAGTGAGGAAGCTAATGATGATGATCATGTAACTTCAGATCAAGTTACTACCAAATCTTGTAGGTAAACCAGAGTGAGATCCGCACCAGAGTGGTACGGTAATCCTGTTCTGGAAGTCATGTTACTAGACCATGACGAACTTGCGAACTATGAGGAAGCGATGATGAGCCCAGATTCCGCGAAATGGTTTGAGGCCATGAAATCTCAGATATGATCCATGTATGAGAACAAAGTATGGACTTTGATGGATTTGCTCGATGATCGACAGGCCATAGAAAATAAATGGATCTTCAAGAGGAAGACGGACGCTGATAGTAGTGTTACTATCTACAAAGCTAGAATTGTCACAAAAGGTTTTCGACAAGTTCAAGGTGTTGACTACGATGAGATTTTCTCACTCGTATCTATGCTTAGGTCTGTCCGAATCATGTTAGCAATTGCCGCGTTTTATGAAATCTGGCAAATGGATAAACAAAATTGCATTCCTTAATGGATTTATTAAAGAAGAGTTGTATATGATACAACCAGAAGTTTTTGTCAATCCTAAAGGTGGTAACAAAATATGCAAGCTCCAGCGATCCATCTATTGACTGGTGCAAGCATCTCAGAGTTGGAATATACGCTTTGATAAGTTGATCAAAGCATATAGTTTTATACAGACTTGCGGTGAAGCCTGTATTTACAAGAAAGTGAGTGGGAGCACTACAACATTTCTAATAAGTATATGTGTATGACATATTGTTAATCGGAAATAATGTAGAATTATTCTGCAAAGCATAAAGGAGTGTTTGAAAGGAGTTTTTCAAAGAAAGACCTCGGTAAAGCTGCTTACATATTGAGTATCAAGATCTATAGAGATAGATCAAGACGCTTGATAAGTTTTTCAATGAGTACATACCTTGACAAGATTTTGAAGTAGTTCAAAATGGAACAGTCAAAGAAAAAGTTTCTTGCCTGTGTTACAAGGTGTGAAGTTGAGTAAGACTCAAAGCCCGACCACAGCAGAAGATAGAAATAGAATGAAAGTCATTCCCTATGCCTCAGCCATAGGTTCTATAAAGTATGCCATGCTGTGTACCAGATCTATTGTATACCCTACTCTGTGTTAAGCAAGGGAGTACAATAGTGATCTAAGAGTAGATCACTGGACAGCGGTCAAAATTATCCTGACTGGAATAAGGAAATATTTCTCAATTATGGAGGTGACAAAAAGGTTCGTCGTAAAAAGTTACGTCGATGCAAGTTTTGACACAGATCTGGATGACTCTAAGTCTCGATCTAGATACATATTGAAAGTGGGAGCAATAAGCTAGAGTAGCTCCGTGCAGAGCATTGTTGACATAAAAATTCGCAAAATACTTACGGATCTGAATGTGGCAGACCCGTTGACTAAAATTATCTCACAAGCAAAACATGATCACACCTAAGTACTCTTTGGGTGTTAATCACATAGCGATGTGAACTAGATTACTGACTCTAGTAAACCCTTTTGGGTGTTGATCACATATTGATGTAAACTATGGGTGTTAATCACATGGTGATGTGAACTATTGTTGTTAAATCACATGGCGATGTGAACTAGATTATTGACTCTAGTGCAAGTGGAAGACTGAAGGAAATATGCCCTAGAGGCAATAATAAAGTTATTATTTATTTCCTTATATCATGATAAATGTTTATTATTCATGCTAGAATTGTATTAACCGGAAACATAATACTTGTGTGAATACATAGACAAACAAAGTGTCACTAGTATGCCTCTACTTGACTAGCTCGTTAATCGAAGATGGTTATGTTTCCTAATCATAAACAAAAGAGTTGTTATTTGATTAACGGGATCACATCATTGGGAGAATGATGTGATTGACATGACCCATTCCATTAGCTTAGCACCCGATCGTTTAGTATGTTGCTATTGCTTTCTTCATGACTTATACATGTTCCTATGACTATGATATTATGCAACTCCCGTTTGCCGGAGGAACACTTTGTGTGCTACCAAACGTCACAACATAACTGGGTGATTATAAAGGAGCTCTACAGGTGTCTCCAAAGGTACATGTTGGGTTGGCATATTTCGAGATTAGGATTTGTCACTCCGATTGCCGGAGAGGTATCTCTGGGCCCTCTTGGTAATGCACATCACATAAGCCTTGCAAGCATTGCAACTAATGAGTTAGTTGTGAGATGATGTATTACGGAACGAGTAAAGAGACTTGCCGGTAACGAGATTGAACTAGGTATTAAGATACCGACGATCGAATCTCGGGCAAGTAACATACCGATGACAAAGGGAACAACGTATGTTGTTATGCGGTCTGACCGATAAAGATCTTCATAGAATATGTAGGAGCCAATATGGGCATCCAGGTCCCGCTATTGGTTATTGACCGGAGACGTGTCTCGGTCATGTCTACATTATTCTCGAACCGGTAGGGTCCGCACGCTTAAGGTTCCGTTGACAGTTATATTATGAGTTTATGAGTTTTGATATACCGAAGGAGTTCGGAGTCCCGGATGATATCGGGGACATGACGAGGAGTCTCGAAATGGTCGAGACGTAAAGATTGATATATTGGACGACTATATTCGGACATCGGAAAGGTTCCGAGTGATTCGGGTATTTTTCGGAGTACCGGGTAGTTACGGGAGAAGCAATGGGCCTTGATGGGCTTTATTGGGAAGAGGAGAAAGGGCCAAGGGGCTGCTGCGCCCCCCCTCCCCTCTAGTCCGAATTGGACCAGGGAAAAGGGGGCCGGCCACCTCTCCTTCTCCTCCACTTCCTTCTCCCTTCCTCCCCTCTTGGTGGACTCCTACTAGGACTTGGAGTCCTAGTAGGACTCCACATCCTGGCCGCACCTAGCCTTGGCCGGCCTCCTCCTCCTCCATCCTTTATATACTGAGGCAAGGGGCACCCCATACACACAAGTTGATCCACGTGATCTATTCCTTAGCCGTGTGCGGCGCCCCCAGCCACCATAGTCCTTGATAATATTGTAGCGGTGCTTAGGCGAAGCCCTGCAGCAGTAGTATATCAAGATTGTCACCACGCCGTCGTGCTGACGGAACTGTTCCCCGACACTTTGCTGGATCGGAGTCCGGGGATCGTCATCGAGCTGAACGTGTGCTTGAACTCGGAGGTGCTTGATCGCGGGTCGTGGAGACGTACGACTACATCAACCAAACGCTTCCGTTGTTGATCTACTAGGTACGTAGATCATACTCCCCCTCTCGTTGCTATGCATCACATGATCTTGCGTGTGCGTAGGAAATTTTTTGAAATTACTACGTTCTCCAACACACTTTAGTAAGCCAAAAGCCGTCCACAATTGGGTTTAGGACTAAGGCGGCTGGTGCTCGGACTGATCAGGTCCGTGGTTTGTCAGTGGCGTTGAAGGTTATCACCGTGTTGTTCCAAGGGTTTATTGCGGTTACTTGGTTAACTTTGGTGAGGTACCGGAGTGCCCTTTTATGCTGATTATTTGAAGAAAAGGTCTCGAAGACCATGAATACATTGAGATCACCATCCTCATAGGGGTACTTCTCTAGGGTAGTGTTGGTGAGGATTGCCTCACCGCTCTTAGCCACCTGTTGGAGTATCCAACATGCCCGAAGGCTGTGTGTTGGTTCGGAATTTGGTGTCGCGTGTATCCGGCAAGGCTTGTCGAGCCATTCATCGAGGACAGTTCTCCGTCCCGTTAAGGGCTTAATTTTCTTGTCTGTGAAGCTATGATTAGGTGTGTCAGATCATGGTTTCCGGCAAACCCTTAAGGTTCGAACACTGGGGTGTGCGCAAAGGTTTTCTCCCTATCGATCAACGCCCTAGCTCTCTATGATCTCGCGGACGAACTCGACGAACTTGCAACACAAAGACACAAGATTTATTCTGGTTTAGGCCACCGTTGTGGTGTAATACCCCACTCTAGTGTGGTGGTGGAGGATTGCCTCTTGGGTTGATGATGAACAGTACAAGGGGAAGAACAGCCTCCTGAGGTTGAGGTGTTCTTGTGCTTGGCGAACTTGTGTTGGTGAGGATCGAAATCAGATGCCTCCCTATGGTGGTGGCTAGTCCTATTTATAGAGGCCCCGGTCCTCCCCCCAAATATTGAGCGGGAAGGGAGCCAACAACAGCCAATTCGAAAGGGGACAGCTAGTACAGCTTATCATGACAAAAGTAGTCTTCACCTGCCAAAGGCTCTGGTGGTGACGCCGTCTTGGGCTCCACAGTGACCTCCGTCTTGCCGTCCTTCTGGTATTGGTCTCGTTGCACCAATATGGAAACCTTTGCTTGATGCATCGGTACTCCGTGCATGCGCTTGCCCCCTTGGCACCAAAGAGGAAGCAAGGACACTGCGTGCTGGCACCCGCCTGGTCTCGATCATCCACTACAAAAAAAGACACATCCGTGACATTTTGCGCCGAACGAATTTTTTTCCTGTCATACATATGACACTTCTATGACGATAATTGTGACAAAACCCGGTATCATCATAGATGTGGTGGGCTCCTACTTCTATGACAAAAAATCATGACAGAAAATGGGCTTTTCGTCCTGGGCGGGCCGGAGACGCAGCTGTATGACATTCTTTGGGCCATCCATGATGGAAAAAACCATGGTAGAAGCGAGGTGGAGGAAAATTTCAGGGAGTTCCCGATTACGGTGGGAGGTCGGGGGCCGAGCGATGCGCGTTTCTCTCGTACACGTACGCGTGTGTGTGTGAGGCGTTGGCTCTAACTGAACCCGAGCGAGGCGTTGGGCTCTAACTGAACCCGAGCGATTGCACTGCAGGCTACGCGTTATTGAACCCGAGCAATCGATCGATGGCTGTTAACTGAACCGATCGAGTGATTCCTTCGCTACTGCTGCTAACTGAAGCCGATCGATGCTGCCTCTGGGATGAACAGTGAGCGTTGTGGAGGGGTTGTATGAACAGTGAGCGGTGGCATTGCCTCTGGATGAACAGGACCCCGTGGTGTGGTGGAGGGCTGGATGAACAGTAGACGATGGAGGGGTGCCCATGGAGGGGTGGTTGAACAGGACCATGTGGTGTGGAGGGCTGGATGAACAGTAGACGGTGGAGGGGTGCCTGTGGAGGGGTGGTTGAATAGTAGCCGGTGGAGTAGCACGCGGTGGAGGCTGGATGAACAGGAGCCCGTGGAGGCTGGAGGAGATCGACGGTGGAGATGAACAGTATCCCGCGGAGTCCCGTTTTGCGGTACGCCACACCCCTTTCGATGAACAGGACCCCTGTTTCGACCATAGTGCTCCAACACAAGTCCATTTCATCC
>NC_041380.1:438502256-438568112 GCF_002162155.2 Triticum dicoccoides
TAGGAGGTCCGTTTCGTCCGTTTTGCGGTACACCACACCCCTCCCGATCAACAGGATCCCCGTTTCGACCGTAGGAGGTCCGTTTCCTCCGTTTTGCGGTACGCCAGACCCCTCCCGATCAACATACCCCGTTCCGAATGTAGGAGGTCCGTTTCCTGCATTGTGCGGTACGCCAGGCCTCGTTTCCATCGCCTGTTCCATCCAAGCCCTCCCGATGAACGTGACCACGCATTCCGTTCCGACCCATCCGATTGGCTCCCACGCGTTCCATTGCCTCCCGATGAACACGACGCATTCCGTTGCCTCCCCATGAACACGACGCATTCTGTTGCCTCCCCATGAACACGACGACGACGCTATTTCTCCATTCCAACCCAGCCATGTACACGAGCCCTGGCCGTATGTATGTGCGAGTAGGCGTTCGAGACCCCACCCGTATGTACACATACGTGGCCGTATTTTCTTTCTTGCACACTGGCCGCTGTATGTACGTGTACATGCTATGTGCGCGCCTCTACTACGACACGTACACGCCTCTACTACGACACGTGTGCGCCTCTACATCCACCAGTATATATGTACGTACACGCTGGCGACTAGAATGACAATGCTACGTACGCTTCGACCAGGTGGGTCCCAACTGTCAGGCACTTCCTTGCCTGCGAAGATGTAGTTGGTGGGTCCCAGCAGTCAGGGGGGCGAATCATTTTTTTTGCCCGGACGCACTTCCTTGCGTGCGAAGATGTAGCTGGTGGGTCCCAGCAGTCAGGGGGAAACATTTTTTTCGCGAAATACAGTGGCCCGTCCGGTGGGTCCCAACTGTTAGGTGGAGGAATCATTATTTTCCATGTAATAAGGAGACACTTCCTTGCGGCGGCCGTGGACCCAGCTGTCAGCCTCTCCACGTACAGTCCACGTCCGATGGAAGTCGTTGCTTGAACACGTTGACCACGCTGCGCAGAGAGCACCAGGGCGGTGGACGACGGCGAGGCCTAGGAAGGGGATGATGGGGAGCCGGGGAAGACGCGGCAGTGGAAGCCCGCCCAGAGAGGAGTATGATGGTTCACTGGTTCGGCTGCGGTGTGAGGCTGCCGTCGCCGCAGGGCCTGGCCAGCGGTGGGAATAGTAGGGGGCGGTGAGGCCTCCGCGGCAGCACAGCCGGCCACGGGAGGCAGGAGCATGCGGCACGACCGGCGCTACTTTGGGCGGCTGGAGCAAGAAGACCAGAGGTTGAAGAAGCACTACGGCCGTTGGATGGACATCGTACGGTCACTAGAGCTACAATCGTTCATATTGACTAAAGTTGACAAAGGCCCCCGTCCCAGTCAACTTAGTATGCCCACAAGTCAGCCTCCCACCATGGTGGGTCCCAGCTAGCAGGGGGAGTATTCATTTTTTTGTGCGTAATAAGGAGGCACTTCCGGTGGGTACGAGCTGACAGCGGGGGAAACATTTTTTCCACGAAATACGCTGGCCTGTCCGGTGGGTCCCAGCAGCCAGGGGGGCAACATTTTTTCGCGAAATAAGGTGGCCCGTCCGGTGGGTCCGTGCTGTCAGGTGGAGGAATAATTATTTTGCATGTAATAAGGAGGCACTTCCTTGCGGCCGCCTGGACCCAGCTGTCAGCCTCTCCACGTACAGTACTCTTTCGATGGAGGTCGGTCCTTGACCACGTTGACCATGCCGTGCCGAGAGCACCAGGGCGGTGGTTTGGACAATGGTGAGGCCTAGGAAGGGGACGACGCGGAGCCAGGGAAGACACAGTAGTGGAAGCCCGCGCGGAGAGGAGTACGAGGGTTCACTGGTTCGGCTGTGGTGTGAGGTTGCCGTCGCCGTAGAATAACAAGGGGTGTGGGTGAGTAGAGGGATGGCCTGGCCAGCGATGGGAGTAGTACGGGGCGGTGAGGCCTCCGCGGCATCACAGCCGGCCACGGGAGGCAGGAGCATGCGACACGACCAGCGCTGCTTTGGGCGGCTGGAGCAAGAAGACGAGAGGTTGAAGAAGCACTAAGTCTGTTGGATGGACATCGTACGATCACTGCAGCTAGAATCGTTTATATTGACTAAGTTGACAAAGCCCTTGGTACGCGTCAACTTAGTAGGCCCACAGCTCGGATTTGGCACAGAACATATAGCCCATTTGCGATTTGTAAGAATGTACATCCCATTTTTTAATTCTAATGGAATTTACTACTGCCCATTTACAGTTTGTTAAAAGTACAACCCAACTTCTAGCTAGGACAACGATTAATAATTTCAAACAACCGCTCAAAACAGAATTCAAAAAAAATTCCCACATTTTGATGGGATCCTAAATATTTTTATCCGAAATTTCTAGTCAGGTTAAATATAATTTCAAAATAAAGTTGTATTGCATTAAAATCCAACGAAATATTGCGTGCGCAACAAGTAATGAAATTAAAATTTTCAAATTCCCAAAATAATATATTTTTCAAACTAATTACATGTTTGGTTCATAGTAACAGTCTAGTTATTATAATTACATCTCATTTATTATTTCTTAAAGTCCATTTTCTTGTTAAGCCTAATGCATACCTCCTAGGAAAGTTTGCAGCCCAGCGGGGCGTAGAATAACAAGTTGACCCGGATATTGTATACAACTGTCGACCCAGTTGCATTGTTGATGTTGAAAAAAAAGGCCTGTGTAGTACAGTACAACCTAACATGCTTACTCAGCCCACATTCAGCGATGCCGGAAAGGCCCAAACAAGGCTTCTGTACAACTATTTGAAGTCACTGAGCTCAATTAATAACTTAAGAAAAAAAAGTTAGATTTAAGTGGAACCTAATTAAAAGTTGTCACGAGCAAATAAATAATTCAACGGGTCCCACTTGTGCGTGTGCGTGTGTGTGCATGTGTGTGTGTGTGTGAGAGAGAGAGAGAGAGAGCGAGCGAGAGAGAGAGAGACCCATCGGTCGATGCTCGTAAATACATCTTTCAGCCATATGCATTGCTGATGCTCAGTAAAAACTTATATAGTTGACACAATCATATAGAACATCATAGCACACTGAACTTGCATACAAAAATTTCACGCAGGCGGCACAATCAGGATGGAAGTAGTGGATCGCTACGGGAAGGGCTATGTTGAAACCAATGAAGTCGTACATAACGGTTCATCGTCTTTATCAATGACTGGGAAATATCTTGAATGTTGTGCAAAGAAAACAGACAGACAACACAATAAGTTCTGCTAGCACATTAAGTTGACGTACAACCCTTTCTAAAAAAAGTTCAGGTACAAAATTAGAACAGGTCACAATCAAATGTACCGGCATATCAGTGCTTCACACCCATAGCTCGGATTTAACTAGTATCTGACAAGATTCAGTTGTTACCTCAAATTAGAGCACATCGAGGCAGCCAGCACTGCCTCTTCTCCCAAAGAAGCAGTGGCCTCCGCCGCGCAATTGAGTAGGCCCTGTGCCATCCATCGTTCCGAGCAACACGGGGAAAGTCTGACGTTGACTCCTGTAATGGACATCGTCGACGGACCCTGGCACCAGCGGCGGTGGCAGGACTTTGATTGATGGATTGACCACTTCTTCGACATGCACGAACACTCGATACAGGTACATCCCTAATGTGGTCCGCGGCGGCCTTGGTGGCGATGAATAGTACAACCCTGGTTCCTGCACCGGTATCTCAACACCAATCACCTTCGGTATGGTGGACGACTTCTTCATCCATGCCATAACCGTCAGGGCCCAGCTTTCTGGAGGAACAAACATACTTACGAGCTCACCTCCAAGGTCATTGATAAGCTCGGTCATGGACTCGCTATTCCAAGCACGTCGAGGCATGCCGTGGAAGGTAAGCTTTGTTAAAAACTCAAGCTCAGAGGGCACCGAGCCCCATCCTGGGTGCCACCGATCAAAGCTCACCAGCGCGCCATCACAGAACAAACACTGGGAAGATTCGAACACACGACCGCAGTCGAAAGTTGTCCGGAACCTGACGAAGAAATCAGCCGGTGGCGGACAGACTTTGATGAGCAAGTCACTTATTTGGATGCCGTGCGCAATGCCAAGAGCTTTCACAAGGTCGTCCGGCGAGACGGGAGGCCGGTCGCCGTTGATGGTTACCATCAGCACTTTGCCGGCAAACTGGTCGTCAAGTGCCGCCATGCCACTGTTGAGTGACAGCACGCAGCGACCGAAGGCAGGACTAACCAAATTCTCGTGCATACCCAATCAACGCCCTGCTGCGATGCATGCAGTGGTCGTTCTGGTGCATCAAGGATGGCATGCAGATCGTTCCACACTTGAGAAGAGGAAAAATGGAAAGGTAGAACGCGGCAGCAGAGGAAGAGAATGCTGGCTAACGAGGCTGGGAGGGGATCGAGCAGGAAGTTAATGCTCCACGCCTAAAGGTTTTGGGAAAACCTGATTTTCATAAGATGACTTATACTCACCTAAACGGGGGAGTATTCCTTAACCAGAGAATGTTGTGTCTCCCACTCACATGCTCAAAAAAACTACGACACATTTTTTATCTGTTTGCATAGGTTCCACCTATCAGGAAGGATGGGCACGTACACGAACATGTACGACTCATCAGTCTACCCGCATAGCCTTTTCGTTTAGTTTACCTAGCCGTCTAATCAACTGCCTGCATGTCACTTCTCCCATTTACTTCTCCATCGGGAACCGATTCTCCTCGGCTTCTTCACCTCCCCTTCGTCTTCATTTGCATCCAAACCCCACTACGTTCACATTGTTTTAACCTCTTTAAATAATCATCTACTACTTCAGTTAGACTAGCCATCTAATCCTAATTCTCCAAACCATAGCCCTCCGTTCCAGTGGTTCCAAATGGCGAAGAGATCGAGATGTAGGTTTTTAGCGTCCAACATGTCCTCGTCGAAGGCTCAATGCGCATAGTTGCCACCGTCACCGTCCACCCAAGGGTTGTTCAGTAGTGGATCAACAATGTATCCAACTCCCTTGAAAAGGTAGAGATGAGGGTCATCGGTCTCGACGCAGAGTACATGGAGTGTGCCCCTGGGAAGATCCAGCGCGCCGCCGTCCTTCAGCTGTGCCACGAAGATGATGTTTTGGTGTACCACCTCATACACTCGCCCTCCATACCACATGAGATTCACGATTTCTTGTCTCGGGAGGACGTATACTTCTATGGGGCAGCCATCGAAGGGGACAAACAGAAGCTGTAGCTGTACAACCTTGATTTGAAAAGCATCGCTGACCTACAAACCAGAATCAAAATTCTTGTAGAATATTGTGATAAACAGACACCATCCCTATTCGACGTAGCAAATTTTGTGCTCGGTACAAATCTTCAGAAGGGTGACGAGACAGTGGCATTAAGGTCGTCTGGATGGGAGAATTATCCCCTGACGTACGAGCGGATAAAATATGCCACCGTCGATGCCCGTGTGAGTTTTGAGATAGCTGCAAGGTCCAAAGAGCTTGTTGCGAAGCCGTCTCCCACAGAGAATGAGAACAAGTACACCAGCAGGAGGGCATTATGGATGGATGAACTATTTCCTCTCTTGTAAAAAAAAGTATTCCCTCTCGGTGTATATTGATATAGATGGACTATTTCGATGGTGTGCATGTCTTTGGAACAGAGTAGTAGCGTGGGTCCGCTTGACTATAAGGAACTATTTATCCGCATATATAGCTTTCTCTGCTACTCCTTCCAGTGATCGGTATGCGGTGCATGTGTCCGTAGACATGACAGCTTGTCCATGGAAGTTCAACTACGGCGACCATCACGTTTCATCTCACGATTCCCACAACGCCTCTCCAACCCACGGCACCACGCCCCCCCGACGTGCACCTCACCCCTCTCGGCCGCACTGCCCCTCTACCTTTGTATACATGACATGTGGGCTACCTAAAATGCGGCGAGCATCAAGTTTCTACCACAGCCACCCACGATTCCCACGACGCCGCTCGAACCCATGAAACCACACGTCCCCCGACCTGCGGCTCACCCCTCTTGGCCCCACTGCCCCTCTGCCTAGGGGAGCATTACATGTGGACCAGTCACCTATCAGGTCCACATGTTATTGACTCAAAGGTAGGTGTAGTAAGGCGCTGAAGCTCAGTCCCGACGGCCCTGAGAGGTAAATGTAACTCCTGCGCCAGGGCTTGTGGTGCTCCCGCAGCACGAACTCATGCCAAACTCGAGATTTGTTTCTTTACTATACATGCACGCAGCGATTTAATGGACATTGTAATCTCAACATGTGATGGGGAGCTCTAAATTTGAATTTGAAACTTATAAAATGAAAAGATTCAAAACAAATAAATTGGGAGAGAGGGATTATATCGTAGGATGTGTCCCATACAAAATAAGTCCCTTGGTTTGTCACCGCGAAGATGCGGTTAGAAAGGAGCACATCGTCTTCCTACTCGTATGGCAACAAATCGGCCGTAGACAGCATGGTCCTCCTTTGACCGCCATGTGCAAGGTTCGTGCTATCTTATTCAATCTCACTGTGGTTCCATCGTACCAATTCATGCGGTGGCCCGTTGCATGGCTGATCCCAATGTTGGACAAAGGTTCTACGGGAACGGTGTCACCGTTGTAAATGTTGTGCAAATTGATGTTGGTACCCTCCCGTACATATGCAAGCCAATCTCCACTCGCACTGAGCCTAACCTGTGAAACAGTGGGCAGGGGGAGAATTAGGAAATGGACACAGAAGTAGTCTTTAGAATGCATTTACTATGTGATCAAACTCATCTTACCTGCTCATCGAAGGAAATCTGAGTGCCCCTCAATGTCGGCATCTCAAGGGGCGTCAACTTGCAACTATGGCCACGCCGCACTGGAGAGACCCCCAAGGAAACATCCTCGTGCGTTCCACGGAACATCAAGATGCATTTGTATGAGTAGTTTATCTTGTGAGAGAAAAGGATGAACGTGGGAAGGCCTCTAGAGATAGAGATGGACACTACTACTACCAATGTGCTGGCCCGTGCGTTGCAATGGATCCAAAGTAGTAGAATAATACTTGTTCATGTGCTTGAAATATAAACACTCTAGTTTTGATATACATGTGTCAGCAGACATGACAGCTTGTCCATGGAAGTTGAACCACGGCGACCATCACGTTTCTTGTTTCTACCACTGCTACACCCACACGCGATTCCCACGACGCCGCTCCAACCCACGGCACGACGTCCCCCGACGTAGACATGGATCCTCTGACGTGGCTATCACTGCCTTGCCCTGCCTTTCCTTCGCTGACAGGTGGGACCCATGCTTATGGGTTCCACATGTCAGTGACAAAATGGTAGGATTGTTCGCATCGGGGGATCCTCATCCCCCCGACGTGCCCCTCATCCCTCTCGGCCCCACCACTCTGCTGCCTTTGTGTGCATGACATGCGGGCCAGCTGAACTGCGGCGATCATCAACTTTCTACCACAGACACACCCGATTGGGCGCGGTTTGCCCGCTTCGCTGCTGTGCTCCGATCCGTACTCCTGCACCATCGAATTTTCATCCAGCGGCTGTGACACATTTCGTCTCGGGCATCAATCCTCAGCTGGAGTACTTATGTACTACAGGTAGTACCTGCCGGTGTGGCCATCTACGCTTCGTAACGCCCCGACGCCCAGCTGTGGCACCCTCGCCACGGCCACGCCACCACTGGCCGGTTCATCTTGAACGAGTGAGTCGCGAACCACGCCACCACCATGAGAATGACATGTGGGCCAGCTGCATTTAAGGTCTGCATGTCATTGACTCATAGGCCGGGCACTAAGCCACTGAAGTTCGGTCCCGTGGGTCCCGAGAGGGAAATGGAACTCCTGCGGCAGGCCTTGTGGTGCTCCCGTAGTACGAGCTCGTGCCAAAACTAGAATTTGTTTCTTACTACTACCAACTAGTACTAGTAAGGTACACGTGCATTGCACGCATGAGATTCTGGTGGTTTGTGCATTATGCTTCTACATGTGAGCTTTTTGGATTCTAACATGTGGCAAAATCTGGTGGAATGTAAAGTTAGGCAAGTTTGATTAACTTAGGTGAGTGTTTGGTTCAAGCCACACCTTAGGCAAGCCACACTAAAGGCCCCACATGACATACACACAAAAAATGTGGCAAGATTCCCTTAGGCTTGCCAACTTGTGGCTCTCATTTTGAAGAATTAATAGCTTTGCCTAAGCTTAGTTGTGGCAAAGTTAGTCATGAATTAAGTTCAACCATGGAGTCTTCTAGATTATACATGTGGCAGAATCTGGTGTATGATATCCAATGGCCAGTAGTGCTCGGATTTGCCATCTTTGTACCGTCGGATTGGCTTCATCCAACGACCAACTTTCAAAGTTTTTCACACACTATATAGGGGGTATAGATATAGATGTGTCGGTCCGTTGCAATGGATCCACAGTATATCTATTTAGTGGAGTGCACTCTAAACACATTATATATTTATTTTTCTCTAACCTTCCATAGCCATGCAACCAAGCCACATAAGCTTCATGGGTGCCCCCCACATCAATATATTCATACTACGTTGATTGAAAAAAAGATAAAATCACCCAAAACAAGATCTTCCCGTTTTTTGTTCCTACGATGATGTGCCATGCACGTACCTACTAGTTGTATAGTGGTGGTACTAGTAATATAGTATTACGAGTACAAACTTGGTACTAGTAGGAGTAGTACTAGTACGGAATGCTCCTACTCTATCAACGAGCCCCGGCTGACACCAAATTTCTTTCCTTCCGTGCTACAGCTAGATCTTCCCCTCGTTTCTGTTTTCCAACCCGGCGGTGGGTGGGGTGTCGGTTTGCTCAACGACGGTCCCACATGAAAGTGAAAATGCTAGGCAACACGCCTTCCCTAAGCTATGTGTCGTGCTGGACAGGCTGTGTTGTACTCCCGATTCCCAGGCGTGTGGGGGTGCGACACGAACACGGCAGGCCTTTTCCTTTTACCAACAATGTGCCCGTGTGTTGCGACAGATCCAAAGTAGTAGAATAGTAGTATTTGTTCACAAACTTGAAATAAATCACTATTGTTTTGATATACTCCTAATATATTACTCCCTCCGTACCTAAATATTTGTCTTTTTTGAGATTTCAAATGGACTATCACATACGGATTATATAGACATATTCTAGTGTTTCTAGCAAGATGCCCGCGCGTTGCACGAAGTTGATGGAAAAGGTAAGCACAAATTATAAATTGACAGATGGAGTACTAGTTACAGTGATGCATATAATTAAGCAAAGGGATCGCACATGTCGGTATTGACTCGAATGAGAATGCAACAACACAATAAGAATTAATGCCACGATGATGTGATCGCAGTGGTGGTTACAGAAGGCAAGAAGAAAGATGGATCCACGAATGTACGACCTCCTCCTCCCCAACTTAGTGTGTCGGGCCATCGATCGGCGGCTAAGGAGCGGCGGCTTTTGTGGCGAGGTCGAGGTGCTTCTCAGCAAAGGCATCCAAGCCTTCCAGCCGGTTGAGGAAGGCCAACATCGTAGCGTCCTCACTGGCCTTGTAGATACCTATGTACACGATTTCCTCGTACACATGGATGTGTAGGTCGAGGTGCCTTGCGGCGAGCGTGGACATTCTTTGTGGCGTCGGCGGGCAGTCGCAGGGCCACCAGTGCTTGAAAGAGGTTCCGGCCATGGAGGCCGATTAGGGTGGTAGGCAATGACAAGCCCGGGCGCGTGGGGTGGAGGAGTACAGCGATGTCGTCCACGAGCTTCTTGAGGACGGTGAACTTGTTGCTGGTGGCAACGATCATCTGGTCCAACTGAGAGTCGTAGTTGGCGTCGGCGGCGGCCATCCACCAGCCAGTCTCCAACACCGTCTGGAGACGATCCTCGGCGCCATGCCGCAGGCCGGCGTCGTGGACCATCTGGCGCAGCCGCTGACCGCTCACGCGCATCGCCGCCATGGGTCTGGAGTGAGCTCTTTTGCGCTTAGTGTAGGTGCTTAGGCAAATGCTTTGGTGCGTACGATGTGGTAGATGCATTGGAATGGAGGGGCGCCTTTATATGAGGGCAATGAGGGCAAACTGCATTGCATTCACATCGTGCAGCCTCTTTTCCCGGACCTCCTCCCATTACTTCCGTCATGCATTAATTGAAGGAGGATGCATTGGCCGTTCAACATATCGAGAACCGCCACTCCATCCCTCGTCTGCATTAAAGCCGTATCGGGAACTACGCTGCCCGCTGTCAAATCGAATACTCCCTCTCTATATGTACCACCTTTTTTTTAATTTCAAGTTTTGCTCCATGGTGCAATCCATCGATACTACTACTGTACAAAATTGGAGTATATACATTTTTTAAAAGGCTAGAGGGCGGGGCAGTCTAGCTCGGTTGGTTTCACGAGAGGCGAGGGCCTTTTTGATTTGGCGGCTCATTACTGCTGTCAAATCGAATAGTACTGCGCCGCCCACTGCACGCCTGACGCCTCCATTAAACCCCTCCATTAAACCCGCATGCAAACCGAGAATCCTACTCCGGCCACACGTCCGTTCATGAGCGGGCCGGAATTAAACGCAACACCAGCCGAGCTCCTCCCGTCCGTCCTCAGTTTAAACGAGGCCAGATGCCGGCCAAGCTCCTACCGTCCGCCATCTATTTACACGAGGCCAGACAAACAGCGGGCAAGAATCGCACCCCTCTGCCGCTCCCCCATCTCCTCCTTCACCATTTTCTCCACTCTTCCGATGGCTTCCGATGAGCCGTTCTCCGGCATATTACCTGGCTGGGTGGCCCACCGAGCCCTCCGGATACAAGCGAGGCTGCTCAGTGCTTCAACAACCTTGCTTGGCCCGACGGAACCAGTTGCCGCCCCAAGCAGGCGCGTGGTTCAGCAACTCACCGCTCCAGTTTAGCTCGATGAGGAGTGGCGAGTTGCTCCACGCCGAAAACGGCGGCGAGCACGCCTGTAACATCCCAAATTTTCAATTTAGAATGTTATACATTAGATCATCATTGCATATCATGTTTTATTGCTTTTCCATTCCGTAATTCTCGAAATCCTAAGCAACTCAAGGACCCTCGGAGAGAGTTGGGGATTTCCCGGTTTTCATATTTGATTCTTTTATCAAATTTTGAAACGAGAATTTTGGTTTTAATTTTTTTCTCTCCGAAAATATTTCATATTAAAATACAAGAGAGGATATAATATGACTTCTCCAAAATAAATGAAATATAGGAGGAAAAATATTAAAATCAAATATTTGTTCTATTTGGCTTTTATTGTAATTTTGTTTGAATTAGGAAAATTGCATGTTTTCAAAATTGCATTTTAGGGCCAAGAAAATGTTCATCTCGTTCTAAATATTTTATTTAGACGGTGAAAATTTATTTTGGCATTTTTAGATTTTTATTTATTTTTTTAGGATTTTTTTGGTCGGCGAAATTATATATAAAAAAAGTTCCCATGCCCGACTGGGCCTAAGGCCCAGCCGAGCCAGGCCACCACCGCCTTCCCCGCGTGCGCGCTGCCGCCGCTGACTCGAACGAGGAGTCCGAGCCGGACTCCACCGCCGCTGCCTTGGCCCCTCCTCCAAGCCGCCCCGCCCCGCCCCTTTATATACGCGCCGCCTGAGCCCCTTACCCCCACAGCCACCGCCACCCCGCGCCAACCCCACTGCCGCCGCTTGCCGCCGCCGCACCGCGAGCCGCCGCTCCGCTGCCGCACCTCGCCTCGCCGGACCTCTTGCCGGAGGTACTCACCGGACTCCACCGCCGGTTTTTTATATATAAACCGTTCGTTTTTTTGAAACCCTAGATCCATTTTTTTCGGATTCGCCGGTTTTCTAGGTTCTTCGAGTTAGCGAACATTCGTCCAAACGTTCGTTTTAACAAACGGTTCTTCGCCCGTTAGATACAGCTAATGAACGCTCGTTCATTAGTCTATTCGTCAGTTTTCTTTTATCGGATTTATTCCACTATTTTCTCTGATCGCGATTTGTGATCCGATCTTAGTTTCTGTTAATCTTTTTGCTCGTTAGTCGGAATCAGGCGATTCAAGCGCCTAGAGTTTCATCTCGAAACCCTCTTTCCGTTTAACCATCTCCAACAAGTTTTCTCTACTGTAAAATTTGACCTAGTTTCAGATTAGAAAATGAAGCTTTTTTCTTTCGCCGTATGAGTTTCGTTGCTCCGTTTGATTTGATTCTTTTTGCGTACCGGAGTTCTTAATTTGAACTTTCTGGTCAACCTCTTTTATTTGAGTTTTGCTTGTGCATCGTTGCTTGTTACTTATGTATGCTATTGTTTGCTTGCGACAGAACACCCGGAGCACGAAGCGTGCTACTACGAGTCCCTAGGTTTCGCAGATCGTCAGCAAGGCAAGTAACACTTTGATCATACCCTTTTATCACCTAGTTTTTATGCATTAGTTCCAATCCTCAAACATTGCTTGATTAGGATGGCATTAACTTGTGGGTTGGGAAGTAGTTGATGAGGTAGAACCTATTGCCCTGTTACATTCAAACCCTTGGGAGTTACTCTACGTGTTGCTTATATTACTATGCTATGCTATGCTCGTAGACGTGGTTTGGGTTTGAGTGAAATCCATGACAGATGTGAGATTGTTAAATTAAGATTTCAACTTAAGGTGGAAACTTAATCAAACAACTGGGTGGGTTGAGGCACCTGGAGTACCTAGTGTTGCCTGTATTTTTTGGAAATCCCGGAGTACCCGTGTGATCTTCCTATGGACCGCCACCCAGGGTCAAAGGGAACTGAGATGATTCATGCTAGAAACTTCCGTGTGCAGCCACAAGCTATTATGGGCTCTAGCATAGTTGAGTAAGTTACGTGAAGCTCTTGAAGAGGCAGATCAGCAGGTAGTGGGATGTAGGTTTGGTATGGTCTGTCCGGAGTAGAGAGTTAATGTTTCTGAAAGACTGTGTCTCAGTCATCTGTTTTTCAAACACCCTGTAGTGCGAGAAATCCAACGGAGGAGATCAAGTCTTGTGGGGAAAAGTGCGCAAACCTTTGCAGAGTGTACAATCTAATCATGGTTAATCGTGTCCCCGGTTATGGACAATTCTTGAGTATCTAGTACTTGGGTTATCACATGTATCTCATCATGTTTAATTAATATTGTTGGGTTGTTAATCACTTTAATTGGGATTGAGTTGGAGGAACCTTCTCAATGATGTTTCAACTAACATGATAGTAAAATTAAAATCTATTCCTTTGTTGTAGGGAAAAATTGGCTTTTCGCAAAAACTATAAACCATAGAGCTTTCCACCAGCCATATATGCATGTAGTGATAGCATTATTCTATTCTGGCTCCACTGTGTTATGTTGCCAGCATATTCCATGTGCTGACCCGTTTTCGGGCTGCAATGTATTATGTTGCAGACTTTTCAGACGAGGAGTAAGGTTCGTTAGGTCGTTGCCATACAGCTCAGCTATGCCGTTGGAGTTGATGGAGTCACTTTATCTTCCAAGCCTTCCGATGTTATCGTATTAGATGGCCTTAAGCCATATTATTGTAATAAGTTCTCTCTTGAGACATTCGATGTAATAAGTGTGTGATTGCTACTCTGTTATAAATCCTTCGAGTACTGTGTGTGTCAGCATTACTGATCCAGGGATGACACTAAAGCACAGAGACTTGACCATCTGAGGTCGAGTCGCTGCAAGATGGTCTCAGAGCACACGCTGAGTGTAGGACACGACCACTAAGATAAACCCTAGGTCACACCTCTCTTCTCATTTCTGACTCCTCTCCATTTTCTACTCTTTAGGATGACGGAGATGAAGAACAAGTTTGCACAACCGGATGAAGACACACCTTTTGGACGTCACTTGAAGGAAGTCACTAGGTACTTGAACATTGGAATACCAAGCTTCACCGGGACGTACAACGCCACTTTACCTGAAGAGGAGCGCTGGATGATTCAAGTACAAGTTCCAGGAAGGATGTTCTCGCCAACTTCTAAACCCATAGAGTTTTCCTTCGAAGCACCCACCTAGAGTCTAGGAAAGAGCATGGCAGCCCAAATTACCATTGGACGCATTGGAGAAGTTTACAACAGGAGGCTTAAGGACACTATTTACCAAATATGTGGGCGCCAAGATGAGCAATGGGAAGTAATCAGCACCAGGAAGGATAGATCCATTGCAGCTTTCATCCAGGAGTTAAACCAGCACATCCGACGTCAGGAAAACCAGATGTGCGCGGACATGATGGACTTGAAGAAGGTGAAGACTAGGATCATCGAACTAGAGGAAGAACTCAAGTTTGCACGCGATGGTTATGAGGAGGAAATCAAGACACTACTGGAGAAGAATGACGACCTAGTCAAGAAGATCGGAGTATTCATGGGAGGACCAGCACCGGGAGATGAAGACGAAGATCCCACTTGCCCGGACAACTACATCATCATCGACGACACCGATTCTGATCCTAGTGATGATGACTATGAAGACGAAGCTGGAGCAGACATCATGGAGTCTTCCATCAATCAAAATTTCTAGATGACTGCCATATATCATTAGTATTCCCCCATGTATTTAGTAGTAGTTGAGCACTTGTGCGATAGTTCCAGATCGTTTGTATGCCCTTGCTTTATTGATTGAGTGAAATGATTGTGTTTGTCTCATGGGCATATGGGTAGTGTTTTCTCATTAGACCTCTTTTCTATTCTAATCTCTTCCATCGAAACCCCTCAGATGCCTCCGAGACGTGACACCGGTTTTGCCTTCCCACCGAAGCTCACCCAGTTGATCCAACAACAGAATACGTTGATGCAATTGCTAGTTCGGAATCAGGGCAACAACAACAATAACAACAACAACCCGCCGCCCGTGGACAACCTAGCATGTTTTCTAAGGTTACAGCCACCGGTGTTTTCCAGTAGCACCGAGCCCATAGTTGTAGACGATTGGCTACACCGTATTGGAAGGGAGTTGACCACCGCAGGTTGCACAGATGCTGAGAGAGTGTGCTTTGCCGCACATCAATTGGATGGACCAGCAGCCTCATGGTGGGAGAATTACACAACCACTTTTCCTATAGCCAATGTCACTTGGGACCAGTTTCAGCAAGCTTTCCGCATAGCCCATGTATCCACTGGAGCTATGCAAATGAAGAAGCGAGAGTTCCGCAACTTACGCTAGGGGAACCGTACTGTGGATCAGTACATGGATGAGTTTAGCAAGTTATCTCGCTACACCCCTGATGATGTGGCCACAGATGCCGCGAAGCAGGTGAAGTTTATGGAAGGGCTCAATGATGAGATGAGTGTGCAGTTGATGGTAGCAACCTTCAACAACTACCAGGAGTTGGTAGATAACGCTCTTATGATAGAAGGGAAGCAACAGTAGATTGAGAGCCGCAAGAGGAAGTATAAACAAGGGAAGTATAACTCAGGAGCTCAGCAGAAACCTCGCCTAACCCCAAACTCGGGAGGACTTGTTCATAACCATGGAGGTCACAACCACACTAGAGGAGGATCGCATAACCACAATGGTTCTAAGAATGGGAATGGGAACGGAACCAACAATAATCATAACCACCCCAACTCAGCCACACCCACCAAAAGGGACTTAAGTCATGTTACTTGTTTCAAGTGCGGGAAGACTGGACACTACGCCACGGAGTGCCTTGAAGGAAAGAATGGAAATGGAAATGGGAGCGCTGGGAAGAAGCCAAATCCATTCAACCAAGGACAAGTGAACCACGTTAACGTGGAGGAGGTTGAAGAGCAGCCGGACGCGGTAATAGGTAAATTTTTGGTTAAGTCATTTACCGCTCTTGTTCTTTTCAATACTGGTGCATCACATTCATACATATCAAGGGGATTCGTGGATAAGTTTAAACTACCAACCCAAACCCTTAGGACCCCTCTTTTAGTAAGTTCACCCGGAGCAGAGTATATGGCCAGCCGATGGTGTGACGAGATACCCTTAACCATTGGTACACATGTTTTTCCACACGACCTAATTATCTTGGAGTCACAAGGACTGGATGTGATATTGGGTATGGACTGGATGTCAGAGTTTGGAGGAAGCATTGACTGTGCTAGTAAGTCGATTTATCTCACCACCCCGGAAGGAAAAAGGATTAGGTATATATCTAGACATGTGCCTAGGAGGAGTCAAGTGAATGCCCTTACGGGAGTTGTTCAGGAGGAAGTGCCTGTAGTGAAGGATTACCCGGATGTTTTTCCAGAGGAGTTACCAGGCATGCCACCGGATAGAGACATTGAGTTTTTGATAGAGTTGTTGCCAGGTACAGGACCAATATCCAAGAGACCCTATCGGATGCCCGCAAATGATCTGGAAGAAATTAAGAAGCAGATCAAGGAGTTATTGGAGAAAGGATACATCCGAAGAAGTTCATCACCTTGGGGAGCCCTAGTACTTTTGGTTGAGAAGAAGGATAAATCCCTGAGGATGGTTGTTGATTATCAAGCATTAAATGAAGTAACGATTAAGAACAAGTACCCACTGCCGATGATCAATGATCTGTTTGATTAGTTGCAAGGAGAGAAAGTGTTTTCGAAGATCGATTTGCAATCGGGGTATCATTAGTTGAAGATACAAGAGAAGGATATACCGAAGACAGCATTCACAACACGATATGGATTATACAAGTACATGGTCATGTCATTTGGATTGACTAACGCCCCTTCCTATTTCATGAGCATGATGAACAAGGTGTTCATGGAGTATTTGGACAAGCTTGTTGTGGTGTTTATTGATGATATTATGGTATACTCGAAGAACGAGGAGGGGCACAAGGAGCATTTGCGCTTAGTTCTCGAGAAACTCAGGGAACACCAGTTGTATGCTAAGTTTAGCAAATGTGAGTTTTGGTTGAAGGAAGTCGGGTTCCTTGGACATGTTATATCGGGAGAAGGTATAGCAGTAGACCCCAGCAAAATTCAGTCAGTCACTGAATGGTTGGCACCCACTTCGGTTAGCGAGATCCGCGGTTTTCTTGGACTCGCAGGTTACTATCAGAGGTTCATTGAGAACTTTTCCAAGATTGCAAAGCCAATGACTGAACTGTTAAAGAAGGATACTAAGTTTAAATGGACAGGAGATTGCGAGGCAAGTTTCCAGGAGTTGAAGAAACATTTGACTACAGCGCCAGTGCTAACACTGCCAGATATACATAAGGAGTTCCAAGTGTACTGCGATGCCTCACGCTTAGGACTTGGATGTGTGCTTATGCAGGAAGGGAGAGTTGTTTCGTATGCCTCATGACAACTAAAACCTCTTGAGTTGAACTATGCCACACATGATTTGGAGTTAGCAGCCGTAGTGCATGCATTGAAGACCTGGAGACATTACCTCATTGGAAACCGTTGTGATGTGTACACGGACCAGAAGAGTTTGAAGTACATTTTCACCCAGAAGGAGCTGAACCTTCGACAGAGGAGATGGTTGGAGCTTATAAAAGATTATGACATGAAGCTACACTATCATCCAGGAAAGGCCAATGTCGTAGCAGACGCTTTGAGCCGTAAGAGTTATGCTAATATCCTTGAAAGCAAGGGACTACCGAAGGAATTGGCAGAGGACATCATGGAACTTCGATTGGAGATTGTTCCTAGAGGATTTATTGCAACAATGGAGGTCCAGTCGACATTGCTGGACAAAATTCGGGAAGCTCAGAAGGATGACAAAGAGATTGCCGAGATAAAGGAGAAGATGGGCAAAGGAAAGGCCAAAGGTTTTCGTGAGGATGAGCATGATACCTTATGGTTTGAGGACTGAATCTATGTGCCCAATAACCAGGAGATCAGGAAGTTAATACTTCAAGAGGCCCATGACTCACCATACTCGATACACCCCAGAAACACCAAGATGTATTTGGATTTGAAGGAACGTTTCTGGTGGACCGGTATGAAGAAGGATATTGCCGAGTATGCAGCCGTATGTGATGTATGTCAGCGCGTGAAGGCAGAGCATCAGAAGCCAGCAGGACTGTTACAGCCTATGCCGATACCCGAATGGAAGTGGGATAAACTGGGCATGGACTTTATCACCGGATTGCCCAGGACCAAAGCAGGATATGATTCCATATGGGTAGTAGTTGATCGCTTGACCAAAGTAGCTCACTTCATCCCAGTGAAAACCACCTATACAAGTGCAAAGTTGGCCAAGATATATATGTCCAGGATCGTATGTCTGCATGGAGTTCCGAGGACCATCGTATCAGATCGAGGAACACATTTTAACTCAAAGTTTTGGCACCAGTTGCACCAGACCCTGGGAACGAGATTGGAGTTTAGTACAACATTTCACCCGCAGACGGATGGACAAACAGAGAGAGTCAACCAAATTCTGGAGGACATGTTGAGAGCCTGTGCGCTAGATTATGGATCTAGTTGGGATGACAATTTGCCATACGCAGAGTTTTCATACAACAATAGCTATCAAGACAGTTTGAAGATGACACCGTTTGAAGCCCTGTATGGACGAAGGTGCAGAACACCGTTAATGTGGGACGAGGTAGGAGACCGACAGTTGTTTGGACCAGACTTGATCAAGGAGTCTGAGGAGAAGGTTAAATTGATTCGTGACAGAGGGAAGATTGCTTAGTCTAGGCAAAAGAGTTATGCTGACTCAAAACGCAAGGAGGTAACCTATGACATTGGAGACCGAGCATATCTGCGAGTATCACCCTTGCGAGGAGTGAAACGTGTTGGAGTTAAGGGAACGGATGGGAGAAGTTGCCTACAAGTTGGAGTTACCCGAGGGATTGTCAGGAGTTCATGACGTGTTTCACGTTTCACAGCTGAAGAAGTGTCATGCTGAGATGGCATATATACCGCTAAGAGATACAATACCCCTGGAGGCGATTCAGTTGGGAAGTGATTTGACTTATGAGGAGAAACCAGTTAAGATTCTTGAGTTTGCCAGCAGAGTCACCCGCAGTAAGGTTATCAAGTTTTGTAAAGTTCAGTGGAGCCACCATACCAAGAATGAAGCCACCTGGGAACAAGAGGATGATCTCCGCAAAGACCACCCGCACCTATTTTCTAGCCAACCCGAATCTCGAGGGCGAGATTCATCTTAAGGGGGGTAGGTTTGTAACATCCCAAATTTTCAATTTGGAATGTCATACATTAGATCATCATTGCATATCATGTTTTATTGCTTTTCCGTTCCGTAATCCTCGAAATCCTAAGCAACTCAAGGACCCTCGGAGAGAGTTGGGGATTTCCCGGTTTTCAAATTTGATTCTTTTATCAAATTTTGAAACGAGGATTTTGGTTTTAATTATTTTTCCCTCCGAAAATATTTCATATTAAAATACAAGAGAGGAGATAATATGACTTCTCCAAAATAAATGAAATATTGGAGGAAAAATATTAAAATCAAATATTTGTTCTATTTGGATTTTATTGCAATTTTGTTTGTATTAGAAAAATTGCACGTTTTCCAAATTGCATTTTAGGGCCAAGAAAATGTCCATCTCATTCTAAATATTTTATTTAGACGGTGAAAATTTATTTTGGCATTTTTAGATTTTTATTTATTTTTCTAGGATTTTTTTCGGTCGGCGAAATTATTTAAAAAAAAAGTTTCCGTGCCCGACTGGGCCTAAGGCCCAGCCGAGCCAGGCCACCGCCGCCGCCGACTCGGACGAGGAGTCCGAGCCGGACTCCACCGCCGCCGCCTTAGCCCCTCCTCCAAGCCGCCCCGCTCCGCCCCTTTATATACGCGCCGCCTGAGCCCCCCACCCCCACAGCCACCGCCGCCCCGCGCCAACCGCGCCGCCCCACGCTAGCCGCTGCCGCCGCGCTAAGCCGCCGCCGCTTGTCTCCGCCGCCAAACACCGACGCCGCTGCACCTCGCCTCGCCGGACCTCTCGCCGGAGGTAGTCGTCGGACTCCGCCGCTGGTTTTTTTATATATAAACCGTTCGTTTTTTTTTGAAACCCTTGATCCGTTTTTTTTGGATTCGCCGGTTTTCTCGGTTCTTCTAGTTAGCGGACGTTCGTCCGAACGTTAGTTTTAACGAACGGTTCTTCACCCGTTAGATACAGCTAACTAACGCTCGTTCGTTAGTCTGTTCGTCAGTTTTCTTTTATCGGATTTATTCCACAATTTTCTCTAATCGCGATTTCTGATCCGATCTTAGTTTCTGTTTATCTTTTCGCTCATTAGTCGGAATCAAGCGATTCAAGTGCCTAGAGTTTCATCTCGAAACCCTATTTCCATTTCACCAACTCAAACAAGTTTTCTCTACTGTAAAATTTGACCTAGTTTTAGATTAGAAAACGAAGCTTCTTTCTTTCGCCGTTTGAGTCTCGTTGCTCCATTTGATTTGATTCTTTTTGCGTACTGGAGTTCTTAATTTGAACTTTCTGGTCAACCTCTTTTATTTGAGTTTTGCTTGTGCATCGTTGCTTGTTACTTATGTATGCTATTGTTTGCTTGCGATAGAACACTCGGAGCGCGAAGCGTGCTACTACGAGTCCCTAGGTTTCGCAGATCGTCAGCAAGGCAAGTAACACTTTGATCATACCCTTTTATCACCTAGTTTTTATGCATTAGTTCCAATCCTCAAACATTGCATGATTAGGATGTCATTAACTTGTGGGTTGGGAAGTAGTTGATGAGGTAGAACCTATTGCCCTGTTACATTCAAACCCTTGGGAGTTACTCTACGCGTTACTTATATTACTATGTTATGCTATGCTCGTAGACGTGGTTTGGGTTTGAGTGAAATCCATGACAGATGTGAGATTGTTATATTAATGGTTCAACTTAAGGTGGCAACTTAATCAAACAACTGGGTGGATTGAGGCACCTGGAGTATCCAGTGTTGCCTGTATTTTTTGGAAATCCCGGAGTACCCGTGTGATGTTCCTATGGACCGCCACCCAGGCTCAAAGGGAACTAAGATGATTCTTGCTAGAAACTTCTGTGTGCAGCCACAAGCTATTATGGGCTCTAGCATAGTTGAGTAAGTTACGTGAAGCTCTTGAAGAGGCAGATCAGCAGGTAGTGGGATGTAGGTTTGGTATGGTCTGTCAGGAGTAGAGACTTAACGTTTCTGAAAGACTGTGTCTCAGTCATCTGTTTCTCAAACACCCTGTAGTGCGAGAAATCCAACGGAGGAGATCGAGTCTTGTGGGGAAAAGTGCGCAATCCTCTGCAGAGTGTACAATCTAATCATGGTTAGCCGTGTCCCCGGTTATGGACAATTCTTGAGTATCTAGTACTTAGGTTATCACATGTATCTCATCATGTTTAATTAATATTGTTGGGTTGTTAATCACTTTAATTGGGATTGAGTTGGAGGAACTCTCTCAATGATGTTTCAATTAACATTATAGTAAAATTAAAATCTATTCCTTTGTTGTAGGAAAAAATTGGCTTTTCGCAAAAACTATAAACCATAGAGCTTTCCACCAGCCATATATGCATGTAGTGATAGCATTATTCTGTTCTGGCTCTACTGTGTTATGTTGCCAGCATATTCCATGTGCTGACCCGTTTTCGGGCTGCAACGTATTGTGTTGCAGACTTTTCAGACGAGGAGTAAGGTTCGTTAGTGTTGGGGAACATAGTAATTTCAAATATTTCCTACGCACACGCAAGATCATGGTGATGCATAACAGCGAGAAGGGAGAGTGTTGTCTACGTACCCTCATAGACCGGAAGCGGAAGCGTTAGCACAACGCGGTTGATGTAGTCGTACGTCTTCACGGCCCGATCAATCAAGCACCAAAACTACGGCACCTCCGAGTTCTAACACACGTTCAGCTCGATGACAATCCCCGGACTCCGATCCAGCAAAGTGTCGGGGAAGAGTTCCGTCAGCACGACAGCGTGGTGACGATCTTGATGTTCTACTGTCGCAGGGCTTCGCCTAAGCACCGCTACAATATTATCAAGGATTATGGTGGAGGGGGCACCGCACACGGCTAAGAGAACGATCACGAAGATCAACTTGTGTGTCTATGGGGTGCCCCCTGGCCACGTATATAAAGGAGTGGAGGAGGGGAGGGGCCGGCCCTCTCTATGGCGCGCCCTAGGGGAGTCCTACTCCCACCGGGAGTAGGATTCCCCCTTTCCTAGTAGAACTAGGACCCCTTCCAAGTAGTAGGAGTAGGAGGGAAGGAAAGGGAAGGGAAAAGGAGAAGGAAGGAAGGGGGCGCCCCCCTTCCCTAGTCCAATTCGGACCAGACCAAGGGGAGGGGTGCGGCCACCCTTGAGGCCCTTTTCCTTCCTTCCCGTATGGCCCAAGAAGGCCCAATATGTATTCCCGTAACTCTCCGGTACTCCAAAAAATACCCAAATCACTCGGAACCTTTACGATGTCCGAATATAGTCATCCAATATATCGATCTTTACGTCTTGACCATTTCGAGACTCCTCGTCATGTCCCCGATATCATCCGGGACTCCGAACTCCTTCGGTACATCAAAACTCATAAACTCATAATATAACTGTCATCGAAACCTTAAGAGTGCAGACCCTACGTGTTCGAGAACAATGTAGACATGACCGAGACACGTCTCCGGTCAATAACCAATAGCGGAACCTGGATGCTCATATTGGCTCCCACATATTCTACGAAGATCTTTATCGGTCAGACCACATGACAACATACATTGTTCCCTTTGTCATCGGTATGTTACTTGCCCGAGATTCGATCATCGGTATCTCAATACCTAGTTCAATCTCGTTACCGGCAAGTCTCTTTACTCGTTCTGTAATACATCATCTCGCAACTAACTCACTAGTTGCAATGCTTGCAAGGCTTTAGGTGATGTGCATTACCGAGAGGGCCCAAAGATACCTCTCCGACAATCAGAGTGACAAATCTTAATCTCAAAATACGCCAACCCAACAATTACCTTTGGAGACACCTGTAGAGCACCTTTATAATCACCCAGTTACGTTGTGACGTTTGGTAGCACACAAAGTGTTCCTCTGGTAAACGGGAGTTGCATAATCTCATAGTCATAGGAACATGTATAAGTCATGAAGAAAGAAATAGCAACAAACTAAACGATCAAGTGCTATGCTAACGGAATGGGTCAAGTTAATCACATCATTCTCCTAATGATGTGATCCCGTTAATCAAATGACAACTCATGTCTATGGTTAGGAAACATAACCATCTTTGATCAGCGAGCTAGTCAAGTAGAGGCATACTAGTGACACTTTGTTTGTCTATGTATTCACACATGTATTATGTTTCCGGTTAATACAATTCTAGCATGAATAATAAACATTTATCATGATATAAGGAAATAAATAATAACTTTATTATTGCCTCTAGGGCATATTTCCTTCAGTCTCCCACTTGCACTAGAGTCAATAATCTAGTTCACATCGCCATGTGATTTAATACCAATAGTTCACATCACCATGTGATTAACACCCATAGTTCACATCGACATGTGACCAACACCCAAAGGGTTTACTAGAGTCAATAATCTAGTTCACATCGCTATGTGATTAACACCCAAAGAGTACTAAGGTGTGATCATATTTTGCTTGTGGGAGAAGTTTAGTCAACGTGTCTGCCACATTCAGATCCGTAAGTATTTTGCAAATTTTTATGTCAACAATGCTCTGCATGGAGCTACTCTAGCTAATTGCTCCCACTTTCAATATGTATCCAGATTGAGATTTAGAGTCATCCGGATCAGTGTCAAAATTTGCATCGACGTAACCCTTTACGACGAACCTTTTTGTCACCTCCATAATCGAGAAACATATCCTTATTCCACTAAGGATAATTTTGACTGTTGTCCAGTGATCTACTCCTAGATCACTATTGTACCCCTTGCCAAAAACAGTGTAAGGTATATAATAGGTCTGGTACACAGCATGGCATACTTTATAGAACCTATGGCCAAGGCATAGGGAATGAGTTTCATTCTCTTTCTATCTTCTGCCGTGGTCGGGCTTTGAGTCTTACTCAGTTCCACACCTTGTAACACATGCAAGAACTCTTTCTTTGACTGTTCCGTTTTGAACTACTTCAAAATCTTGTCAAGTTATGTACTCATTGAAAAACTTATCAAGCGTCTTGATCTATCTCTATAGATCTTGATGATCAATATGTAAGCAGATTCACCAAGGTCTTTCTTTGAAAAACTCCTTTCAAACACTACTTTATGCTTTGCAGAATAATACTACGTTATCTCCGATCAACAATATATCATTCACATATACTTATCAGAAATGATGTAGTGCTCCCACTCACTTTCTTGTAAATACAAGCTTCACCGCAAGTCTGTATAAAACTATATACTTTGATCAACTTATCAAAGCGTATATTCCAACTCCGAGATGCTTGCACCAGTCCATAGATGGATCACTGGAGCTTGCATATATTGTTAGCACCTTTAGGATTGAAAAAACCTTCTGGTTTCATCATATACAACTCTTCTTTAATAAATCCATTAAGGAATGCAGTTTTGTTTATCCATTTGCCAGATTTCATAAAATGTGGCAATTGCTAACATGATTCAGACAAACTTAAGCATAGATATGAGTGAGAAACTCTCATCGTAGTCAACACCTTGAACTTGTCAAAAACCTTTTGCGACAATTCTAGCTTTGTAGATAATAACACTACTATCAGCGTCCGTCTTCCTCTTGAAGATACATTTAATCTCAATGGCTCGCCGATCAATGGGCAAGTCAATCAAAGTCCATACTTTGTTCTCATACATGGATCGCATCTCAGATTTCATGGCCTCAAGCCATTTCGTGGAATCTGGGCTCATCATCGCTTCCTCATAGTTCATAGGCTCGTCATGGTCAAGTAACATGACCTCCATAATAGGATTACCGTACCACTCTGGTGCGGATCTCACTCTGGTTTGCCTACGAGGTTCGGTACCAACTTGATCTGAAGTTACATGATCATCATCATTAGCTTCCTCACTATTTGGTGTAGTAGTCAAAGGAACAGATTTATGTGATGAACTACTTTCCAATAAGGGAGCAGGTATAGTTACCTCATCAAGTTATACTTTCCTCCCACTCACTTCTTTTGAGAGAAACTCCTTCTCTAGAAAGGATCCATTCTCAGCAACGAATGTCTTGCCTTTGGATCTGTGATAGAAGGTGTACCCAACATTTTCTTTTGGGTATCCTATGAAGACGCACTTGTCCGATTTGGGTTTGAGCTTATGAGGTTGAAACTTTTTCACATAAGCATTGCAACCTCAAACTTTAAGAAATGACAACTTAGGTTTCTTACCAAACCATAGTTCATACGTTCTCGTCTCAATGGATTTAGATGGTGCCCTATTTAACGTGAATGCAGCTGTCTCTAATGCATAACCCCAAAATGATAGTGGTAGATCAGTAAGAGACATCATAGATCGCATCATATCTAATAAAGTATGGTTATGACGTTCGGACACACCATTATGCTGTGGTGTTCCAGGTGGCATGAGTAGTGAAACTATTTCACATTGTTTTTAACTGAAGGCCAAACTCGTAACTCAAATATTTTACTTATGTGATCATATCGTAGAAACTTTTATTTTTGTTACGATGATTCTCCACTTCACTCTGAAATTCTCTGAACTTTTCAAATGTTTCAGATTTTTGTTTCATCAAGTAGATATACTCATATCTGCTGAAATCATCTGTGAAGATCAGAAAATAATGATACCTGCCACGAGCCTCAATATTCATCGGACCACATACATCAGTATGTATGATTTCCAACAAATCTGTTGCTCGCTCCATTGTTCCGGAGAATAGAGTCGTATTCATCTTGCCCATGAGGCATGGTTCGCAAGCACCAACTGATTCATAATCAAGTGATTCCAAAAGCCCATCAGCATGGATTTTCTCCATGCGCTTTACACCAATATGACCTAAACGGCAGTGCCACAAATAAATTGCACCATCATTATTAACTTTGCATCTTTTGGTTTCAATATTATGAATATGTGTATCACTATGATCGAGATCCAATGAACCATTTTCATTGGGTGTGTAACCATATAAGGTTTTATTCATGTAAACAGAACAACAATTTATTCTCTTACTTAAATGAATAACCGTATTGCAATAAACATGATCAAATCATATTCATGCTCAACGCAAACACCAAATAACACTTATTTAGGTTCAACACTAATCCCAAAAGTATAGGGAGTGTGCGATGATGATCATATCAATCTTGGAACCACACATCGTCACTTCACCCTTAACTAGTCTATGTTCATTCTGCAACTCCCGTTTTCGAGTTACTACTCTTAGCAATTGAACTAGTATCAAATACCGAGGGGTTGCTACGAACACTAGTAAAATACACATCAATAATCTGTATATCAAATATACCTTTGTTCACTTTGCCATCCTTCTTATCCGCCAAATACTTGGGGCAGTTCCGCTTCTAGTGACCAGTCCCTTTGCAGTAGAAGCACTTAGTCTCGGGCTTAGGACCAGACTTGGGATTCTTCACTTGAGCAGCAACTTGCTTGCCATTCTTCTTGAAGTTCCCCTTCTTCCCTTTGCCCTTTTCTTGAAACTAGTGGTCTTGTCTACCATCAACACTTGATGTTTTTCTTGATTTCTACCTTCGTCGATTTCAGCATTACGAAGAGCTTGGGAATCGTTTCCGTTATCCCTTGCATATCATAGTTCATCACGAAGTTCTACTAACTTGGTGATGGTGACTAGAGAATTCTGTCAATCACTATTTTATCTGGAAGATTAACTCCCACTTGATTCAAGCGATTGTAGTACCCAGACAATCTAAGCACATGCTCACTGCTTGAGCTATTCTCCTCCATCTTTTAGCTATAGAACTTGTTGGAGACTTCATATCTCTCAACTCGGGTATTTGCTTGAAATATTAACTTCAACTCCTGGAACATCTCATATGGTCCATGACATTCAAAACGGCTTTGAAGTCCCGATTCTAAGCCGTTAAAGCATGGTGCACTAAACTATCAAGTAGTCATCATATTGAGCTAGCCAAATGTTCATAACATCTGCATCTGCTCCTGCAATAGGTTTGTCACCTAGCGGTGCATCAAAGACATAATTCTTCTGTGCAGCAATGAGGATAAACCTCAGATCACGGATCCAATCCGCATCATTGCTACTAACATCTTTCAACTTAGTTTTCTCTAGGAACATATCAAAAATAAAATAGGGGAGCTAAACGCGAGCTATTGATCTATAACACAGATATGCTAATACTACCAGGACTAAGTTCATGATAAATTAAAGTTCAATTAATGATATTATTTAATAACTCCCACTTAGATAGACATCCCTCTAATCCTCTATGTGATCACGTGATCCAAATCAACTAAACCATGTCCGATCATCACGTGAGATGGAGTAGTTTCAATGGTGAACATCACTATGTTGATCATATCTACTATATGATTCACGCTCGACCTTTTGGTCTCCGTGTTCTGAGGCCATATTTGTTATATGCTAGGCTCGTAAAGTTTAACCTGAGTATTCCGCGTGTGCAACTGTTTTGCACCCGTTGTATTTGAACGTAGAGCCTATCACACCCGATCATCACGTGGTGTCTCAGCACGAAGAACTTTCACAACGGTGCATACTTAGGGAGAACACTTGTACCTTGATAATTAGTGAGAGATCATCTTATAAAGCTACCGTCGAACTAAGCAAAATAAGATGTATAAAACATAAACATCACATGCAATCAAAATATGTGACATGATATGGCCGTCATCATCTTGTGCCTTTGATCTCCATCTCCAAAGCATCGTCATGATCTCCATCGTCACCGGCATGACACCATGATCTCCACCATCTTGATCTATATCAATGTGTCATCAAATGATTGTCTCGCCAACAATTGCTCTTGCAACTATTGCTATCGCATAGCGATAAAGTAAAGCAATTATTTGGCGCTTGCATCTTATGCAATAGAGAGATAACCATAAGGCTTTTGCCAGTTGCCGATAACTTCAACAAAACATGATCATCTTATATAAAAACTTATATCTCATCACCTCTTGACCATATCACATCAGAACATGCCCTGCAAGAACAAGTTAGACATCGTCTACTTTGTTGTTGCAAGTTTTACATGGCTACTACGGGCTGAGCAAGAACCATTCTTACCTACGCATCAAAACCACAATGATAGTTTGTCAAGTTGGTGCTGTTTTAACCTTCGCAAGGACCGGGCGTAGCCACACTTGGTTCAACTAAAGTTGGAGAAACTGACACCCGCCAGCCACCTGTGTGCAAAGCACGTCGGTAGAACCAGTCTCGCGTAAGCGTACGCATAATGTCGGTCCGGGCCGCTTCATCCAACAATACCGCCGAACCAAAGTATGACATGCTGGTAAGAAGTATGACTTATATCGCCCATAACTCACTTGTGTTCTACTCGTGCACAACATCAACGCATAAAACCTAGGCTCGGATGCCACTATTGGGGAACGTAGTAATTTCAAAAATTTCCTACGCACACGCAAGATCATGGTGATGCATAACAGCAAGAGGGGAGAGTGTTGTCTACGTACCCTCGTAGACCGGAAGCGGAAGCGTTAGCACAACGTGGTTGATGTAGTCGTACGTCTTCACGGCCCGACCGATCAAGCATCGAAACTACGGCACCTCCGAGTTCTAGCACACGTTCAGCTCGATGACGATCCCCGGACTCCGATCCAGCAAAGTGTCGGGGAAGAGTTCCGTTAGCACGACGGCATGGTGATGATCTTGATGTTCTACCGTCGCAGGGCTTCGCCTAAGCACCGCTACAATATTATCGAGGATTATGGTGGAAGGGGCACCGCACATGGCTAAGAGAACGATCACGAAGATCAACTTGTGTGTCTATGGGATGCCCCCTGGCCACGTATATAAAGGACTAGAGGAGGGGAGGGGCCGGCCCTCTCTATGGCGCGCCCTAGGGGAGTCCTACCCCCACCGGGAGTAGGATTCCCCCTTTCCTAGTAGAACTAGGACCCCTTCCAAGTAGTAGGAGTAGGAGGGAAGGAAAGGGAAGGGAAAAGGAGAAGGAAGGAAGGGGGCGCCCCCCTTCCCTAGTCCAATTCGGACCAGACCAAGGGAAGGGGTGTGGCCACCCTTGAGGCCCTTTTCCTTCTTTCCCGTATGGCCCAATAAGGGCCAATACGTATTCCCGTAACTCTCCGGTACTCCAAAAAATACCCGAATCACTTGGAACCTTTCCGATGTCCGAATATAGTCATCCAATATATCGATCTTTACGTCTCGAACATTTCGAGACTCCTTGTCATGTCCCCGATCTCATCCGGGACTTCGAACTCCTTCGGTACATCAAAACTCATAAACTCATAATATAACTGTCATCGAAACCTTAAGCTTGCGGACCCTACGAGTTCGAGAACAATGTAGACATGACCGAGACACATCTCCGGTCAATAACCAATAGCGGAACCTGGATGCTCATATTGGCTCCCACATATTCTACGAAGATCTTTATCGGTCATACCGCATAACAACATACGTTGTTCCCTTCGTCATCGGTATGTTACTTGCCCGAGATTCGATCATCGGTATCTCAATACCTAGTTCAATCTCGTTACCGGCAAGTCTATTTACTCGTTCCGTAATACATCATCTCGCAACTAACTCATTAGTTGCAATGCTTGCAAGGCTTTAGGTGATGTGCATTACCGAGAGGGCCCAGAGATACCTCTCCGACAATCGGAGTGACAAATCCTAATCTCGAAATACGCCAACCCAACAAGTACCTTCGGAGACACCTATAGAGCATCTTTATAATCACCCAGTTACGTTGTGACGTTTGGTAGCACACAAAGTGTTCCTCTGGTAAATGGGAGTTGCATAATCTCATAGTCATAGGAACATGTATAAGTCATGAAGAAAGCAATAGTAACAAACTAAACGATCAAGTGCTATGCTAACGGAATGGGTCAAGTCAATCACATCATTCTCCTAATGATGTGATCCCGTTAATCAAATGACAACTCATGTCTATGGTTAGAAAACATAACCATCTTTGATCAGCGAGCTAGTCGAGTAGAGGCATACTAGTGACACTTTGTTTGTCTATGTATTCACACATGTATTATGTTTCCGGTTAATACAATTCTAGCATGAATAATAAACATTTATCATGATATAAGGAAATAAATAATAACTTTATTATGGCCTCTAGGGCATATTTCCTTCAGTTAGGTCGTTGTCGTGCAGCTCAGCTATGCCGTTGGAGTTGATGGACTCACTTTATCTTCCAAGCCTTCTGTTGTTATCGTATTAGATGGCCTTAAGCCATATTATTGTAATAAGTTCTCTCTTGAGACATTCGATGTAATAAGTGTGTGATTGCTACTATGTTATAAATCCTTCGAGTACTGTGTGTGTCAGCATTACTGATCCATGGATGACACTGAAGCATAGAGACTTGACCATCTGAGGTCGGGTCGCTACAACGCCGGTACGGGCGCCGTCGCTGCCGCGTCGTACCGCGCCACCAGTGTCTGCGGTGGCCGCGCCTCTCGTGTCTGTGGGCGCGCCTCCCATGCCTGCGGCAGCGCCATGCAGGCAGAGAAAGAAGCCGGGTGCATGGAGAGCGACGAGTCGGTGGCCAGCTTCTCCGTGTCCACCGCCATCATCGAGGAGAAGTAGAACACAGGAGGCCGCTGCCACTTGGGACCCATGAAGGCCACTGCCGAGGCGACAACTGCGGATTCAGGTGGTTTCTTTGCTGCATCGTCTCTTCGGAGGACCTTCATCGACCCCGCAAGTGTCTGACGAACATGAGGAAGACAAAGGGATCCGCGGGCGGCCATTTAGAACTAAAATAAGTCTAGATACATCCATTTTAGGACAAGTATTTCCAAACGGAGGGAGTATTAATTATACAAGAGAGCCGGATTGGCACCTCTTAGTTCATGTAAATGTAATGAAATCCGTCATGTTTATATGAAGATCCGGCTTTTTTATACGAAATCCTTCATGCTTATATGAAATCAATTCGTGTTTGCACGAATTTCATTTGGTTGGTTAGAGATGTAAAAATGTATGCCGCTGGCATTTGATGTTGTCCTCCGCTTAAGGAAGCGGGAGGAAATTTGCCGGCTGCCGTTGGAGATGCACTTTATGGTGGAAATAATAGAATGACATCCAATCCATTTGAGTTAATTGCATGTATGAGTGTCCCTCTATAAAAAGTTAATTGCATGTACAGTGTACACGTGACTTGCAGGGTGGCTACAGCTTCGTATAGAAAGTTAAAAAGAAACAAGTCCATCCTTAATCTTGTATTCTAAGTACCCTGTGGGTTCCACTGTCACTACAGTAGCGAAAGAAGTATATAATAAATAAGTAGAGTAATATATAATATAAAAATATAAAGTTAAAAGACAGAATTCGAACTCATGTCATCGCGTTGCGAGCATCCGACGCTAACCAGCCTAGCACATTTTTGTTGTAGACCATGCTGGAGATATATCTCCATGTCTACTCTTATATATACTCCATTCGTTCCTAAATATTTGTCTTTTTCAGATTTCAAATGGACTACCACATACGGATGTGTATGTAGACATATTTTTAGAGTGTAGATTCACTCATTTTGCTCCGTATGTCTTTTCAGGAAGGGGCCAGATTTGTCCTTGATTTATTTATGAGGTATCCAGATGGCACTGCACCGCCAAGAAAAGAGGGTAACATCAAAATTATCGACTACTTTTTTGAGTATTTTGGTAAGGTCCGGTCATAGTCACTTGTTGAAATCTCTAAAAAGACAAATACTCCCTCCGTCCGGAAATACTTGTCATCAAAATGGATCAAAGGAAATGTATCTAGACGTATTTTAGTTTTAGATACATCTCTTTTTATCCATTTTGATGACAAGTATTTTCGAACGGAGGGAGTAGAAAACAGAGTTGGTGATGATGGTGTGTGTGCCATCCTGTAATATAGGCCGTCGGATTTATATCTAACGAATAGGAAAGAAGCTATGGCAATTTTGCAAAAATATACCCACACGTCTCTCCATGTTCGCAAATAAGGCCTTCCCTCGTTCAACCTTTTCTCTCACAAGATAAACTACTCATACAAATGCATCTTGATGTTCCATGCAACACACGGGCAGCTAGCTAATTTCTTTTAAAATAGTTGCTGCGATAATTGGGTTGAAGTGATATATTTTATGTCTACCCCGAATGATTTCAGATTCACTAGTAGTAACAAAGAAAAGGTTGCCTTGTTAATTAACAGAAAATAGGGTGAAAACTATCACATGAGGCCAGTAAAAACAAGGCACACTGGGTTCAGCGTCATCGTCACTACAGCTGTGCGCGTGCGAGAAGTCTACATATTGAGGGGCTACTGAGTGAGGCACCGAGATAGACTGTTTGAGAGAGAAACCAATTGACAGATTATGATCAGATCGAGTTGTCACCCTTCTGCTGTCATTGTTGGGGGGGAGGGAGAGAAAGACGTATCGAGAGTGTGCGCAGTAGGATAGATTATTATCAAGATCGATGTGCCACCCTACTCCTTCGGTGCCGGGTAGTGTGTGTGTGTATGTTTGAGAGAGAAGCCAGTCGATAGATTATTATCAATATCAAGGTGTCACCCTACTCCTTCGGTGTTGGGAAGTGTGGGTGTGTGTGGGAGGGGGGCAGTGACACTCACATATCTCTACTCTTATAAAAAACAGAGTTGGTGATGATGGTGTTCCTGCCATCCTGCAATATAGGCCATCCGATTTATATCCGACGGACAGGAAGGAAACTATGACAAGTTTGCAAAAAGATACCCACACCCCTCTCCGCATTTGCAAATAAGGCATTCCCTCGTTCCTCCTTTTCTCCCACAAGATAAACTTCTCATACAAATGCATCTTGATGTTCCGTGCAACGCATGGGCATCTTACTAGTAGGGAGAAGGAGTTTGTGTGACACATATCTAGCTATATTAAGGGATAGGTAGATAGCATATGTGTGAGAGACATTATTATACTTTGAGACATTAGTGGCTATGGGTGGGCGGAATTAAAGGGGTGGGCGTGTTAGACATAGAGAGCATGTGTGTTTCTGTGTGAGAGACTTGTAGGACGGGGTAGAAAGACGAATTTAACCCTGACGGAGGGAGAGAAATACATGAAGTGCGCATGTGTGATTCCGATGCCCATAGGGAAATGAGATATGTATGCGTGTGAGAGAGATTGCACAATTCATTCACGTATCACTATCTAGCGATCGTGGACGTGCATCGCTTGAACATAAGTCAATATCTACTTCGTATCGTGGCCAAAGGTACAATATTGATTCAATGCTATAAAGATTGGACACTCACATATCACTTTTTTCTATTTAAATAAACCTTTTCAGTTGTGCATGCCAAAGTTACAGTGATGTTTCTTCAAACAACCAATGTAGCTATCATGTACATGCACCATTGTTACTCTTGCATTCAAATTCATTAGTCTTGGATGATTTAAGTTTCTATTTTGAAGTAATATATGTAATATTCATATATGAATTCAACGAGTAAGCAATTTATGAAATGGAGGCTATGTAATCATATGAGGTAACACTTTTAAGTAGCTAACTACAATATCCATTTCTTTTTGTGCGCCTCTACACTAACACGTCAATGCATTATGTTTAAAGTAAATAACCAACGGCACTAAATTGTCTATTTACATGAGAAATACATAGGCTGAGCGGTTGATCCCTTTTTTGTGAACGCGCCACTACACCCGTACGATTGGCCGCGCCCGTGTGAACGTCCAAGTTATCGGCGCATCATCCCGAGTTATTGTCTTTTTCTGGGGTGGACTTCACAGCAGTTATTAACTGCTGACGCGTGCCCCGTGTACACAGTCTAGCATGAACTTCCTGCTAGCACGGTCCAAAATTAGTTGAAACTGGATACGAACGATCCCGCGGGCGGCAAAATCTCCCGCCTCCTTCTAAAATTTCCGCCACCTTAGTCTTTAGCATGCGAAATCACCATTTTGTCCTTGGTGCACGGAGACCAATAGTTACAATACCGCCCTCATCTACATGATAGGTCGGGGCTGCTTTGGTAACTTCCGGTTCCCCCACTACATGGCACCCCCATTTCCTCTCCCCTCCCGCAAAAACGACTAACTCCACAGCACCAGAGCATCTTACATCACGCCGTATGTACTTCATCGCCCTTTCTCCCCTCCCCTCTCGAAACCCTAGACTGCTTATCCACCAGCGTACCATAGCCCATTCACTGCCAGCGGCATCCACCTCGTCGGATCTGTTTCTGTGGCCGCATCTACCCCTACCACCTCCCCTAGAAACAAGTAGACTTCTCATCCACCACTGTACCATAGCCCATTCAGTGCCGGCCTTGTCCACGGTGCCAAATATGCTTCGTCGGTACTCTCATCAACCGTCGCGCATCTCCAGCGGCTCATTCGTACTCCCCACCGGAGATGCTTCATCCACACCCCCGGAGCCGCCCCACCGACGCCCCCGTCGACGCCTCTGATCCTCTTTGCCGACACCTTCCTCAACCCTACCGGAGCCGCTTCGCCGACACCTTCCTCAACCCTACCGAAGCCGCTTCGCCGACACCATCGTCAACCCTACCGGAGTAGCTTCGCCTATACCATTCTCAACCCTACCGGGGCCGCTTTGCCAACTCACAAGTCCACGGCCTCAGATCCGCTTCCTCGCACCCTCATCCAACCTACCGGAGCAGCTTCTGACGCCCCGTCCACGGTCGCAGACCCACATCGTCGACACCACCCTTAACCCAACCACCGGAGCAGCTTCTGACGCCCCGTCCACGACCGCAGATCCGCATCATCGACACCATCCTTAACCCAACCACCGGAGCAGCTTCTGATGCCCCGTCCATGGTCGCAGATCCGCGTCGTCGACACCATCCTTAACCCAACCACCGGAGTAGCTTCACCTATGCCCTCGTCTACGACCACAGATCCGCTTCGCCCACACCGTTGTCCACCCTACCGGAGCCGCTCCACAAACACCCTACTCGACGGTTCTAGATCTCCTTACCGGACCCCGACAGCTAGCGCAGCATCATCACCCTCGATGTTTCTAACCTGATTCCCACCGTCTGGAGAGATGCCAAGCACCCGCCACGGCCTAGATACTTGTCACCTTTAAACCCGTCCAGCATCACCTGCCTGATGTACTTCAAATATACTAACTGGTCGCTGTTACCTATTATGCAGCTGGTAAAAACTACAAGGACGATGTTTCTTCTGGATCTAACAGCATGGCCAACCAAGATCCTGGACTGAGGCATTGCTATGATCTTGTAAGCGTGTCTCTCTCTCCTGTATTGTTTTGTGCCTGCCAGCGTGCTTTGCTAGGATTTTCGACCAGTAATCCCTTTGTGCAGACAATGATTTCTACTACTGGCTGCTAAATTAGATATGTAGATGTCATACATGACACTACCTCGTACCTCCGTTCCTAAATATAAGTCTTTCTAGAGATTCCACTATAGGCTACATACGGAGCAAAATGAGTGAATCTACACTCGAAAATGCATCTATATACATCTGTATGTGGTCCATACTGGAATCTCTACAAAGAAATATATTTAGGAACATGGGCAGTACATTACACAAAATCGTAGGTGGCATGTAGGAAATTCCAGTGCACTACATTAGGCTCCCTTAGAGTGCCTGCTAGTCCAGCACACAGAGTCATGGCTAGTTTATGGTACGCACACAATCGTTAATTTGTGGTTTAAATATGTGCAAGGGATATGCAATGTAGTATCATGTAGAGATGTTTGAAATTAGCCGTGTCAACTTGCAGATAGGGTTACACAATGAAAAAGTACAAGATGTATGTGGCAATTTCATGGAACATTGCAAAAAAGGAGAGGCAGCTGTGAGCCTATACAGTGTGCTATGGTACGTCACTCCTACATTGCAATCATTGTGACATGTTATTTGTATGCCAGTTCTATTAGCCAAGTTTCTTAGGGACAGTTATTACGAGTTATCCTAAGAAAATAATCACCTATGAATATAAGCTCCATGTAATAAGCCAACCAGTTCTTTTCATTGCGTTTTCAGCTTATCTTTGGTATGATCAGTGGAAAGTCTAGATTGCATTATATTTTTTTCATTTTGCTGCCCATATGGAAATTAATCTGACTTGCAAACATCACAAATTGAACCCAGTGCAGTACTTAATATGATAGGAAAACAGACCATCACTATTTGCTCAAAATGCAAATACAAAGATACCATCTACTTGGCACAATCTACTTTGGTCAATGTTTTCCATAGAGAAGCAGCTCATAGCAATTCATCGTATAGTGGATCAGAATGAAAATTTGGCAAAAAATCAGAGGAGATCCTCACCTTGTTGGATGAGCTCATCCTTCAACAACACCTCAAGGCCATGACCTGGGAGGAGGGGAGGGGAATAAGGTGCCTTCTGCTGCAGTGTGGCATCAGCCGTAGTTGTGCAGCGCCCGCGGGAGTAGTGCGTTGGACGAACCAAAGTGGAGCAGCTGCTGGAGACCATGAGAATGAGGGGCGACGCTAGAGGGAGGAGCAGCCAGGGAGATTTGCCCCTGCCCGCCGACCATGTAGCCTAGCTGGACATAGCATCATCGAGGACCAGGCCAGATGCGACCAGTGGCAACGGCTCGCTGGAGGAACCCTAGTGCTGTAGGCAGGGGATCGAGGTAGAGGGAAAGGGGAGAGGAGATGCAAGCGGACAGGGCAATGAATGCAAGCGGACAGGGCAATGAATGCTTGCATGTTTGTTTTTACTTGAGGGTCAGGTGTGACACGGGCGTCAGCAGTTGCATTTTGAGTGTAATATAGGCAGATAACAAAGTCATTTCACTATTCCCCTTCCCTTCAATTTTTAGTGAGGTTCTACCCGAAACACCCCCCTCCAAAGCGAAATTAGTTAAGGCCAAGCCCATAACTCAAAAATGACTTCTTTACATCTTTTATGGCTTATTTTGACAATATGCCCTGAAAAGGCGGAATCGAACTGGCCCTTAACCTGTAATTCAATTGTGCGTGCAATGATGAATCACTCCTGCCTGCTATCTGTACATTTAGGCATCATCATACATGGCATAACCTAATACATGTGTATTCCATTGTAGAATCTGGAATATGCAATATTTATGTTAGTTCATATGTTGCACATGATGTTTAAATGCCCCTTAAATCTGGTCAGTCAAGTGATGGTCTTTAAGCCTCCTTCTTTGCTTCTTTTCTTGATATGTAAGATTTGCTCACACATCTATTCAATTGCTTGTCTGCATCAGCCAGCCATACTAGGACTGTTTGCTTTGATTACTTGCTGTTCTTGACCTAACACTCTAACAGAGCTCGTCAACGATTTAAACACTAAGGGCTGTTGTAGTGGGGCCTTGTATAACTCATAGGTCACATAAAGGTTTGGTTGTACACTATAGTAGGCTCTCCAAGAGTACCTGGAGATCTAGTTCGAAGGTATGCCTAGTTTTTATATTGTGCAGACATAGTAAATGATCATTTCATTGTGTGCAAGTGCAAGAGATGCGGCATGTTTCATTATGTGGTGTTGTTTTGTTATAATCTCATCCTTTTGTGTTCACAGACTGGAAAGTATGCATATTTATCTTCCAATGAGAGGAGTAACTAGTTTGTGTCACCTTGCAAAGGGGGTGCAATGAAGATAAGATTGAGGATTTCCAACTACAAGATGTTAGGAAGGAGCCTTGCAAGAGAAGTAGGAGCTGTGCTGAGCCTCTTCAACCTGCAAAGGTAAGTCACTGTATGCAACTCAACAGTTCAATTCCTTGTTTGTTTCAGGCATAGTTAATTTTCTCTTTTAAATTGCTTTATTTGTCCTTAGTTAATGAGATGCCCAAATAATCATGCCTGATGTTCGGTACTTGTATCACTATTAGCTGACATAATTAAAGGCCTTACCATTTAATTACTCTGCCGAAGTGTGCCTAAAGCTTTGAAGTCTATTAACCAACTATTATTGCATGAGGCTCACAATCTAGTTTGTGCTATGCTAATGATTGCACTGTTTTGCCTGCTGTAGTATGTTTGTATGAAACCCTCTGCTATTCATTATGCTCCCTAAGACTTTAATTGAGGCACAGAATGGCCAACTGCTTGCTTACTTATACGCAACGTGTTGTCCAAATTTGTAACTTGTCTGTGTTTTCGATTGGGCCCCCAACATCATGCTCCTCTGGTGAGCTAAGAGGGATATCTGTATGCAGGTTGCACAGACTATCTTTTTTATAATTTTTAAAATATCACCTGCTTATGCTTCATGACGTGTAACATTTTTTTTGAAAGTGACGTGTAACATTATTGTTAGTCCTGTTTTGCCATGTAGTACAAAATAGTGTCTTGTTCGCTTCACCGTTGTAACTATATTTTTGCCCTAGTCATGTGTACTTACAGAAACATTTCAGGATGAAGTGACATCAACAGAAAGATCTGCGAGCAGTGCGGCATGGCCGTTACCGAATGATTATGGATTAGAATTGGAATGTGCTGATGTTCTCGAGCATCAACTAGAGGTGGCAAGATAACATGTACATGATTGTCAATGTATAATCAACAAGTTGAGAGTGGACATGCAGGTATTAGATGCAGGAGTCAAAAAATGAAACAAGACACTAAGGTAACCATGAAGGAATTGGAGATTTTGTAGACTGAAATTTGTGCTATCTGAATCCGGCCAATCCTATTTTCTGAAGAGATTATAGTTCAAATGGAGTTAAGTTGATGCACTTCCATGATGTATGAGCTGTATTTACCCAATGTATGTATTATCACCTGTGCCGAACCATAATGCCTAGTGGGTATAATTGGCTGTAATTTCTTTATTGTATAGTGTAGGATTATTCTACCTTTCCATGCCTTGATCTCTTTGTTGTCTAGTGTATGCTTTTTAGAGGTGATAGTATTGAGTAGGATAATTCTTTGAATATGCTATATTGTTCAAACGGGGGCCAACTCGCCCGACCATGGCCCTTCACGGGCCGTCGGATCCATGGGCCTTCTACGTCTCGTAGGATCCATGGGCCTTCTACGTCTAGTAGGATCCATGGGCCTTCTACGTCTCGTAGGATCCACGGGCCTTCTACGTCTCGTAGGATCCATGGGCCGCCGACTCATTTATGGGTCTTGTATGAGCCTTTAATGGACCATAGATGGGCCTTTAATGGAAATCGTACGTTTTATGGGCTGACCATAACGGGCCGTTAATAGGCCGTATTTGGTGATGCTATGAAAATGGCCCAATAGACTAACGGTCCACAAACGGGCCGACTGTAACGACAGGCTGAATTTGACCCACAAGCAGAAGATGACCGTAACGGGCCGTAAGTAACCGAATGCTGCAAATGAGCCCAAGAATAAATGGGCCCTCAGAAGGCCGAAAGTTAACTTGGGATGGAAACGGCCCAACGGAATAACGGGCCATTAATGGGTATAAAGTGATACACTGTTCATTACGGGCCAGTTTCACCACGGGCCGTTAATGGGTGTAAAGTAATACACTATTCATTACGGGACAGTTTCAGCACAGGCCGCTAATGGGCCAAGAGTTACAAAGGGCCTCATATGGGCCGAAAGACGTCATGGGCTATACATGGGCCAGAAGTGAAAACGGGCTGGAATCATATTGGATGGCCCAGATGACACTACTGGGTCTAATTCGGATAGGGCATAACGGGCCTTGGGTTAGCGGGCTCTATATGGGCTATATGCAAACAGGCCGTTAACAGGCTTTCCATGGGCCGGCCCGCCAGCTTTTGACCAAGTCAAACGGGCCGGCCTTTTCACAGGAATGGGCCACTGTTGGGCCGTGCCACATGTTGACGTATCATAGGCGCCTTCTGTCTAGTGAGTGGATGACATATGTCCCAACGATGAGCCGACGCATGTTTCCTCTAGCCAATGATGATTTTACACGTGGAAAATCCCCATTGGTCGGGGATGTTAACGGGTTATCGGATCCAAAACCCGACCCGATAGCTTAACGGCGTTCCGTTACTGTGGATGCCATGTGTCAGTCACCCTTGACGAAAGCACTTCTGTGACACACGATTTACCGTCATGGAAGTGGAGACTTCCGTGATGATAATTTTGGTAATGTCATGGAACACTTCTACGACAGCACAGGTATGGCTATCTTGATTCTGTCATAAATTTGTCATGGATGTACATGCATGACAAAAAACGCGACCTACTGTGACAAACACGTATCATCACGGAAGTGTATTTTTTTGTAGTGATCATGGCTCACATCACGAGGACCTCACGAGGTTTGCCTTGCCTTGATCTCTCCGCCCCTCGTGAGCCTGCCTAGCGAGGCCGCTCCTGAGGAGGTCTTGCATCGTCCGCCTCGCGAGGCCTGGCCCCTCGCGAGGGTCTTGAATGCCTTGTCGATGAAGATGGGTTGTACGGGCCTGCTAGCTTAGCCACGCCATGGGCCGCAGGCAGGCAAGTCTGGGGACCCCCGTTCCGAGAATGCCAACAGTAGCCCCCGGGCCCAAGGTGCACTCGGGCTTGGCTTCGAGGCGAAGCCAAAGGTCAAGTGCGGAGCGCCGCAGGCCCCAATAGCCTACGGCCTCGGTTGACGCGTGGCGGTTGATTGGACGTGGCGTCTCCGCTTCCCCATGCTGCCTCGGCAACTGCCCGACTCGACAAGTCCCTGCGACATGCAAGGAAAATCATCATTACTTGTGATCGTGGGGGGCGCCGGTTGGCCTTCTCCTGCTATAAATGAGGATGGGGGCGGAGCCTCTGTCGCCCATTCTTTCCCATTCCGCCTGCTTCTTCCTCCTCTGCTCCACTTCTAGTAGCAACTTCAATGGCGCCGATCCGTAGGTTTTCAGCTGAGGAGAAGGGAAAGGTTCCCCTCGACGTGTCGGCGTTGCTCTTGCCGAAGAAGAGGTCGGTCTAGCGCCACGACGTCGCAGAGATGCAGGTGGTGACGAGGCCTTGGTGCGAGCGGCCTCCTCCTGGGTATCCACTGCCCTTGTTCGCCCAAGCCGGGGGTTGGGAGGAAGGAGCAACGAGCGTTGGCGTGCGCACCGCGGCCAAGGTTGACGCGCCGCGGCGACGAGTGCTGTCGCTCCTGGAGTCCATGCCGTGGACTCCTCACGTGAGCTCGTGCTGTGGGGGTGATGCCCCCAAGCTCCTGGATCCACTTCCCGCACTTTTTCTCCGATGTGATGCCACCGAGGGGGCCTCTCGAGCTCTGGTTGCAGCATGCCAACTGCGACGCTCCGGCGACCGGAGCTGAGGTTGAAGCAGTCTCCACTAGCAAGATCTTCATGACCTGTGGCTAGGGCGAGGTCGCGCGGGTTTGCCGTGCGGAGGGCGCCCTTGCGATCCACTTCGAGTACGACAACGCCTCCACGATGTTATTCAAAGGTCTTCGAAGCGGAGGGTCACCGCTTGGAGTGTTTCCCCGAAGGGGAGCGCCAGGAGGAGGCGCGCCCCGCTCGCGGCTGCTCCAGTAGCAGAGACTCTTGGGAGTCTAGTGGATCTCCCGAGCTCTAGAGACTCCGGAGATGAGCAACGACAGTTACGTCCCCTCGAGCTCTCGCCATGCTCGGAGCAGGGCCGCAACATCCGGCCGCCGCTGTCGCTGATCTGGATGGGGTTGGCACCAGCCTCCCGTGGCCCACTGTTGATGATGGTGTCAACCGCGGGGGTGAGTAGATAGGATTCTCCCAGGTTCTCGTCTTTCATTCCCTACGAGGAATCAAGAAGTACACCGTGGGGGCATGTAAAGAGTCTGCAATGTCTTTTGTTGATATTATCCTAATTATGGAAGCCTTGTGAGCGCGAGTCCTGTTTAGGCTCGGTCTTCCCTTTCCAATCTTACGACAGCTTGTTGCTCGACGCTGACAGGTCCCGGTCCCTAGGCAAGCTTCAGCCATCGCTGGTATGCCAGGTCAAGTGCCGTGGTCAAGGCCAGGAGATGAGCGGCCCGAGCTCCAGTAAGAGCCCCTGAGGCGCGATGCTCAGGAGGTCCCCTTTAGCGCTCAAGCAGCCGTGGTAAGATAAGAAAGGGAGGTGACGTTGCCACAACAGGGTTGCGGCGAGCGTGTCCGATTAGGTTTCAATGATTAGTTGATCTGAGCTCGCGACTTATCTTGGCGGTCCGGGGTCGATTCTTTGTGATGCGCTAGACCCGTGCGCGTACATCCTCAGCGTAGCTAGGACAGGCCCATGCGAGTCCTCCCCCTTCCAATGCTCTCCTTTGTGCTCTACGTCCTCAGGTCCTGGCCTTCGAGCAATCTCAGCCACCGCTGGTATGCCAGGTCGCGTGCCGTGGTCAAGGCCAGGGGGTGAGGGCTAGAGAGCCAGTAAGAGCTCCTGAGTCGCGATGCTCAGGAGCCCCCCTTTTAACATGCAAGCGGATTACTTGGAAGAGGTGGGAGCTTGCGGTATCGCCTGCTGTTATCCTCGTGAGATTCCTACGAGCCAGCACAAAGAAGAACACGATCTGCCGTTATGGTTGCCAGCCTGCCGCTGGTTGCTCCACGAGGGGGTGAAGGCACTGAGGGCCTGGTGAGGTGACATGCGCGGGGCGTGCCGCAAGCCAGAGCTCGACCGCTCAAGTTTTTCGACGTGGCAGGGACAGACCTGTGCACTAGCATCGTGCCGGCGTGAGGAAGCCCCGTGGGAGGCGACGACTGAGCAGGTAGTAATCATAGGTAGATTAGACATGTGAGTAGCAGGCTTAAGTAAGTGCATGGGAGATACGTGCCACCCGGTCAGGTCCGAGCGGCTTGGGGATGATGCAGCCCGAGGGGCACTCCCAACAAGGTAAGCTAAAGACATAAAAACGGATACATGCCACAGGGACGGACCCACGCGGCCTGGGAATGATGCAGCCCGAGGGGTGCTCCCAGCTAAATGAACTTCGAAAGATGTCACCTGGTTATGTTGACGAAGGAGAGTTGGGGCAGCTAAAGGTGCGCGGCGAAAGGGTTGCTCCTCACGAGCCACCGGGGCCCTGAGCCTCAGGAGACTCTGGGGGCTCAGGTGGTTCCTTGAGGACCGTCTCCATTTCCATCAGGTTGATGTGGTGCCTGGCCTCCTGAGCCGCTAGGATGCGCCGCAAGTTGCGCTGGTAGGCGGACGACACTCTCGGCAGGCCAAAGGGCATGCGAACGTAGCTGTGCGGTTGGCCCTTGTAGCGTCCCACACGCGAAGGCCAGAAAATCTCCTGAGAAGCGACCCTGTTGAGCCCTGGAACATCGATGTAGACGCGCAGCCCGGCATCCTCGGCTGGATGGAAAGCTGCGCCTTGTGAGCAGCGGTCGCCGCGTATGGCCCTCGCGTCTACCAATTCCTGGGTGGTCTTGGTGATGAACTCCTGAACGGTGGGTGATCCTTGCCCTGTACCCTCCTAAGGGAAACGTGCCGTGAAGCACGCCTCCAAGTGGTGCCCAAGCACCTCCCTCGTGATGTGGGCAAGGTCTGAGGCCTTCCAGAAGAAAGCCCCCGAGCCCTGCCCGAGAAGGGCGTCGGGCGCCTTCCTATGCAATGGAGGGAGGCGCCCCTGGAGCGGGCGCTGATCCTGACGAGGCTCCGGCTATGACGCCACCCTCCTGAGGTCCTGCACGGTGCAGCTTCTTCTTCTTCTTCTTGGGGATAGCCTCAGGAGGGCCCTCTCCCTTGCCGTCGGGGTCGTCGATTGCTGCAGCTTGGAAGGCACGCTCAAGGGAGCACACCGCATCTCTTTCTTCACATGGGACCGTGATGATCCCGCTGCTTCCCGACATCTTGAGGGCATTGTAGCTGTGATGGGTCACCGCCATGAACTTGACCAGGGCTGGATACCCGAAGATGGCATTGTAGGGCAGGCGGATGTGCGCGACGTCGAAGTTGATGAGCTCGGTGCAGTAGTTCTTGCGTTCTCTGAAGGTGAAAGGGAGGCGGACCTGCCCTATCGGTGTGGTGGAACCGTCGGTCACTCCTGAGAAAGGCTTGGTAGGCTGAAGCTGGTCATATGGCACTTGGAGGCTGTCAAAAGTGTCGACAGATAGGACGTTGAGCCCTACGCCGCCGTTGATGAGGGTCTTGGTAACTTGTACGTTGCTGATGACTGGGAGCAAAGCATCGGGAGGGCGCGAGTGGTAGCTGCACACTTGAGCTGATCTGCTGAGTTGAACGTGATGGGGCACTGGGACCATCTGATTGGGCGTGTGGCTTCGAGGTTGGGGAGGACTGCATTCACTTCATGAGCAAAGTGCTTGAAGATACACTGCAAGACCGGGGCCTGGGCTCCTCCCAAGATGCAGGCGATAGCACGCGGTTCCTGGAAGCCCCCATCCCCCTCGTCCTGATGGTGCTCGTCATTCCTTCTTGGTGGTGGCGGCAGTGGAGGGAGCCCAGCGTTGCCTTGAGGACGATCCTCACGAGGCTGATCCCTCCAGGCGCCCTCGCGAGGCTGATCCTGCTTGCGGTCCTCACGAGGCTTGTCGCACCACTCTTGGCATGGGCCACGGTCGTCCCAGCGTCTGCCACCCTGTCCTCCTCCTCGGCCGTAGCCTCGGTCGCCGTGCTCGAGGCGTCGACCTAAGCGTCCTTCGCGAATGGCTCTGAGCTCTTGACAGTCACGGGTGTTGTGCGTGTTCAGGTTGTGAAAGGCGCAGAACGGGCGGCTGCTCTTGGATGACTCTGGTTGGTCTCTGCCATGCTTGGTGTCTGGTTCCGCTGCAAGCATGGCTGCTCCCTTGCACTTCACGTCCTTGGCCTTGGCTTTCTTCTCCTCTGGGTCTGCAGCAGGGAGCTCGAGGAGGGAGAGGCGCCCCTCCTCAGCTCTAGCACACTTGGTCGCGATGTTGAACAGCTCCAGGGTCGTGCACAACTCCTCGTGGATAGCGAGCTCTTCCTTCATCTTGACGTTGCGGACGCCATCAGAGAACGCAGAGATGATGGCCTCGTCGTCACCTTGGGGATCTTGATCCGTGTGCTGTTGAAGCGCTGAATGTACTTCTGCAGGGTCTCTCTTGGTTGTTGCTTGATGCGGCGCAGGTCACCAGCGGCCGGGGGTCGGTCGCGAGTGCCCTGGAAGTTGGCGATGAAGCGGTTGCGCATCTCGTCCCAGGAGGAGATCGAGCCCGGTGGCAGGTTCAGGATCCAGGAGCGGGCGCACTCCTTGAGAGCCATGGGAAACCAGTTCCCCATGACTTTCTCGTTGCCGTTGGCCGCTTCAATGCTCAGCACGTACAGCTGCAAGAACTCCACGGGGTCGAGGGTGCCGTCGTAGCGAGGAGGCAGATTCGGCTTGAACTTGCCCGACCAAGCGACGCTACGCAGCTCGAGGGTGAAAGCGTGGCAACCGGCTGTGGTCACCGGGGCCCGCCTTTGGGGTGGAGCTTGGTCTTGATGGGGTCCACGCCCTGCCGCTACAGGTGGCGCGTGGTCTTGCCGCAGCAGCCGGTCCCGGCGCGATGGCGCGAGGAGCGGCGGAGCGTTTTCTTGCGGTCGAGGGACTTCTTGACAGCTTCTTTCTTCACGCGCAGGCGCGGGATGCGACGGGTCGCATCGCGGGTCTGCGCGTCTTGGTGCAAGGGCACCATCTTGGGGAGGAGCTGGTGGAGGCGCTCGGTGAGCTACGTCGCCTGTAGCTGGCGGAGGGCGAGGCGGAGAGAGGGACGGCGCAGGGGAGCCCCCTGCGGCGTGGACAAGCTCGGCGATGCGGTCGAGCCAGTCCTCGTAGAGGTCATCAACCGGGCGGTAGCGCAGGAGCTCGTGCGCCACGAGGAGCGCGTCCTGTGCGTCCATGGGAGGGCGACGTGCATGGGAAGAAGAACCGGTCGGGGTCAGCGATGGAGTGGCGGTGTGGCCGTCCCGCCGCACCGAGGGGTGCAGCGAGGATGCTTGTTGCTCGTTCCGCACTGGGCCGGTGGTGGAGTTGGCGGCAGGCGACGGGGAATGACGAGGTGGCCCACCGACGGGAGCCGTCTGGGCGACGTGGGCGGCGAGGGCAGCCTGGCGCTCAGCATGAGCGCGGCGCGTGTCTGCCATGGAGATGACGAAGCAACGGAGCGCGGAGCGGCAGAAGGAAGCTTTGGTGCACCCCTACCTGGCGCGCTAAATGTCAGATCATGGGTTCCGACAAACCCTCAAGGTTCGAACACTGGGGTGCGCGTGAAGGTTTTCTCCCTATCGATCCACGCCCTAGCTCTCTAAGATCTCGGGGACGAACTCGACGAACTTGCAACACAAAGACACAAGATTTATGCTGGTTCGGGCCACCGTTGTGGTGTAATACCCTACTCCAGTGTGGTGGTGGTGGACTGCCTCTTGGGCGGATGAAGAACAGTACAAGGGGAAGAACAGCCTCCTGTGGTTGAGGTGTTCTTGTGCTTGGCGAACTTGTGTGGGTGAGGATCAGAATCAGATGCCTCCCTATGGTGGTGGCTAGTCCTATTTATAGATGCCCTGGTCCTCTCCCCAAATATTGAGCGGGAAGGGAGCCAACAACGGCCAATTCGAAAGGGGACAACTAGTATAGCTTATCCTGACAAAAGTAGTCTTTGCCAGCCAGAGGCTCTGGTGGTGACACCGTCTTGGGCTCCACGGTGACCTCCTTCTTGCCGTCCTTCTAGTCTTGGTCTCGTTGCACCAATATGGAAACCTTTGCTTGATGCCTCGGTACTCCGCGCCTGCGCTTGCCCCCTTGGCACCAAAGAGGAAGCAAGGACACTGCGCCGCTGGCGCCTGCCTGGCGCCCGCCTGGTCTCGATCGTCATGGCTCACGTCACGAGGACCTCGCGAGGTTTGCCTTGCCTTGATCTCTCCGCCCCTCGTGAGCATACCTGGTGAGGCCGCTCCTGAGGAGGTCTTGCATTGTCCGCCTCGCGAGGCTTGGCCCCTCACGATGGTCTTGAATGCCCTGTCGATGAAGATGGGTCGTACGGGCCTGCTAGGTTAGCCACGCCGTGGGTCGCAGGCAAGCAAGTCTGGGTACCCCTGTTCCCAGAACGCCAACAAGGTGTCCCATGAGGGTGCATCCTTTTTTCCCAGTCGGTGGGTGGCTTAAAGGCCAATGGTTCCCACCGAGCTGTCTGGGATTTCCAGGTTCTTTCCATTGCACGGTACTTCTATACTATGTGTGCCAAATCTGCAAAGTGCAGTATGTGGCGTCGGTTGAGGGCATTGAGGATTCCCTCGTCCATGCAGTTGCGGCAAAAGACCCATACCGCATTATTGTTGCAGCAATATTTAATCTTGTTTTTAACAAGCAGGAATCTAGCCCAAAAGTGATGAACTGTTTCCCGAGGTTGTTGTCGTATGTACATTAAGTCTTATATATCTGGGGGACCGGAATTGCTGGGAGAGTATTGATTGTGGTGGGCGGGTGGGTTTAAATCCGAACCCTGGCCCACTTGGGAATCTGGATTTTGCAAAATGTCTAAGGTGATTTGCCCAGGATCCGGAGTGTCCTGGGGATTTTTATAGTTGACGCCTGATTCTATGTTCGGAGGACAGATGGTCTCTTCTAGAAGATGGGTATCCGGCTCGCAAGTCTCGGAGATCCGAACATAGGTCATTTCCAGGATAGGAGGAACGATATCCCCTACTTGCTCTTCAACGACGGTCACCAGGTGGGTGACGGGTGGGGACTTGATTTCCCACTGATCAGGTTTAAGCCCAATCAGATCATAATCTGTTGTGACCCCATGGTGGTGATGCGATCCAGTAGTTCGTTTAAAGACGGGATATCTGCCGGATCCATCTTATCAACGCCTTCGGGGCTAATGCAAAGATGGTTTTTTGGCAATCTGGGGGCCCGCCTTGGGCTTAATGGCCGGGCGAGCACCCATGGTGAAACTTCCGATCTAGAGGATCTGCCCAGGAACTAGGGCCCTTCTAGAGGTTATTTTGTCGTTGATGACAAGGCGAGCCATCGATCCTTCTGTTGATGACACAGAGGAGCTCTTAATGAAAGCACCAATGTCGGTGTCAAAACCGACCGATCTTGGGTAGGGGGTCCCGAACTGTGCATCTGAGGATCAAAGGTAATAGGGGGTAGGAGACATGATGCTTACCCAGGTTCGGGCCCTCTTGATGGAGGTAAAACCCTATGTCCTGCTTGATTGACTTTGATGAGTATAGGGGTTACAAGAGTTGATCTACCTTGAGATCGTAATGACTAAACCCTAGATGTCTAGCCTGTATGATTGTGATTGCCTCTACGGACTAAACCCTCCGGTTAATATAGACACTGGAGGGACCTAGGGTTACACAGAGTCAGTTTACAGAGAAAGGAATCTTCACATCCGAACGCTAAGCTTGCCATCCATGCAAAGGAGAGTCCCATCCGGACACGAGGGAAGGCCTTCTATCTTGTAACTTCATGGCTCATCAATTTGGCCCATGCCGCATAGCCCGGCCATCCGAGGACCCCATAATCCAGGACTCCCTCAGGGAGGTTGTCGGTTCTATATCCGGCGTATCTCATAGTAGGGGTCCTAAGCTAGGCGTCTTGGAGCGATGGTAACACGAACATGGGATTTTACCCAGGTTCGGGCCCTCTTAATGGAGGTAAAACCCTACATCCTGCTTTTGATTATATTGATATGGGTGTGGTACAGGGTACATGTGTGTACCACGAGATTGATCTAATGAATGTGATCCCCTATTGACTAGCCTGGCCTCGGTTTACATAACACACCGGAGGCCTAGGGTTTAGGAGAGTCCTTGGCTTGGGCGCCAAGTCTTGTAGAAACCTCCTTATATGTGGCATGGGCTGCCCGAAGTGGCCCATGAGTGAACCGCCATGGGGGTCCTTAATACGTCTCCAATGTATCTATAATTTTTGATTGCTCCATGCTATGTTATCTACTGTTTTGGGCAATATTGGGCTTTAATATCCACTTTTATATTATTTTTGGGACTAACCTATTAACCGGAGGCCCAGCCCAGATTTGATGTTTTATGCCTATTTCAGTGTTTTGAAGAAAAGGAATATCAGACGGTGTCGAAACGGAACAAAATCAACTGGAGAAGTTATTTTTGGAAGGAAACACACCTGATGGACTTGGACCCTATGTTAGGGGAGACACGAGGTGCTCACGAGGGTGGGCCCCCCTAGGGCGCGCCCCCTGTCTCGTGGGGCCCCCGTGGCTCCTCCGACGTCCTCCCTGCACCCATATATATCCACGTGACCTAAAACTTCCAAAATGCAACATAGATCGGGAGTTCCGCCGCCAGAAGCCTCCGTAGCCACCAAAAACCAATCTAGACCCGTTCTGGCACCCTGCCGGAGGGGGCAATCCTTCTCCGGTGGCCATCTTCATCATCCCGGTGCTCTCCATGACGAGGAGGGAGTAGTTCTCCCTCAGGGCTGAGGGTATGTACCAGTAGCTATGTGTTTGATCTCTCTCTCTCTCGTGTTCTTGAGATGATACAATCTTGATGTATCGCGAGATTTGGTATTATATTTGGATCCTATGATGTTTTCTTCCCCCTCTACTCTCTTTTAATGAATCGAGTTTCCCCTTTCAAGTAATCTTATCGGATTGAGTCTTTAAAGACTTGAGAACACTTGATGTATGTCTTGCCATGGATATCTGTGGTGACAATGGGATACCGCGTGCCACTTGATGTATGTTAAGGTGACCAACTTGCGGGTTCATGAACCTATGCATAGCGGTTGGCACGCGTTTTCATCGTGATTCTCCGGTAGATCTTTGGGGCACTCTTTGAGGTCCTTTGTGTTGGTTGAATAGATGAGTCTGAGATTGTGTGATGCATATCGTATAATCATGCCCACGCATACTTGAGGTGACATTGGAGTATCTAGGTGACATTAGGGTTTTGGTTGATTTGTATCTTAAGGTGTTATTCTAGTACGAACTCTAGGGCTGTTTGTGACACTTATAGGAATAGCCCAACGGATTGATTGGAAAGAATAACTTTGAGGTGGTTTCGTACCCTACCATAATCTCTTCGTTCGTTCTCCGCTATTAGTGACTTCGGAGTGACTCTTTTTCGCATGTTGAGAGATATTTATGTGATCCAATTATGTTAGTATTGTTGAGGGAACTTACACCAGTGAAAGTATGAACCCTAGGCCTTGTTTCCACATATTGCAATACCATTTACGCTCACTTTTATCATTCGTTACCTTGCTGTTTTTATTATTTCAGATTACAAAAACTATGATCTACTATCCATATTGCACTTGTATCACCATCTCTTCGCCGAACTAGTGCACCTATACAATTTACCATTGTATTGGGTGTGTTGGGGACACAAGAGACTCTTTGTTATTTGGTTGCAGGGTTGCTTGAGAGAGACCATCTTCATCCTACGCCTCCTACGGATTGATAAACCTTAGGTCATCCACTTGAGGGAAATTTGCTACTGTCCTACAAACCTCTGCACTTGGAGGCCCAACAACGTCTACAAGAAGAAGGTTGTGTAGTAGACATCAAGCTCTTTTCTAGCGTCGTTGCCGGGGAGGCAAGGAAAGCGGCACTAACACACCCCGTCAACTAAGCTCTTTTCTGGCGCCGTTGCCGGGGAGGTTAGCGCTTGAAGGTATATCTTTAGATCTTGCAATCTAGTCTTTTAGTTTCTTGTTTTATCACTAGTTTAGCTTATAAAAGAAAACTATAAAAAATGGAATTGAGTTTGTCTCATACGCTTCACCTTTTTAATATCTTCCGTGAGTATGATGGAAAGGATAATTGTGCTCAAGTGCTAGAAGAAGAAATCTATAAAATGTTTGGCACTAAATCTTTGAATGATGAGCATGATTGCAATGTTGTTAGTATGAATTCCTTGAATATCCATGATGCTAATGATATGCAAGTCCACAAGCTTGGGGAAGCTGTGTTTGATGAGGATGATATTTTTTGTCCCCCAAGCTTTGATGAGCAAATTTATTATGATGAAAGCATGCCTCCTATCTATGATGATTATTGTGATGACACGTATGCTTTAAAGAATAATTATAACAATGAAACTTGTCATCTTGATTTCAAATTTCAATCCCATGATAGTTATTTCGCTGAGTTTGCTCCCACTATTATTCATGAGAAGAACTTTGCTTATGTGGAGAGTAGTAAATTTTGCATGCTTGTAGATCATGAAAAGAATGCTTTAGGTGCTGGTTATATTGTTCAATACATTCATGATGCTACTGAAAATTATTATGAGGGAGGAATATATGTGCTTAAAGTTTTGAAGTTATGCTTGTTTTACCTTCCTATGCAAGTTGATTATTGTTCCCACAAGTTGTTTGCTCACAAAATCCATATGCATAGGAAGTATGTTAGACTTAAATGTGCTAGTCATATTCTTCATGATGCTCTCTTTATGTTACAATTCTTATCCCTTATATGAGCATCATTGAAATCATCATGCCTAGCTAGAGGCGTTAAACGATAGCGCTTGTTGGGAGGAAACCCAATTTTATTTTTGTCCCTTGCTTTTTTCTCCTGTTTAGTAATAAATAATTCATCTAGCCTCTGTTTAGATGTGGTTTTATGCTTTTAATTAGTGTTTGTGCCAAGTAGAACCTTTGGGAAGACTTGGGGAAAGTCTTGTTGATCATGCTGTCAAAAACAGAAACTTTAGCGCTCACGAGAATTGCTACCATTTTTATTTGGAGAGTGCTATTTAGTTAATTATTTTTGAAGATGATTAATATATAAATTCCTCAGGTCCAGAAATTTATTTGACAATTTTATGAGTTCCATAATTATACGTTTGATCCAGATTACTACAGACTGTTCTGTTTTTGACAGATTCTGTTTTTCGTGTGTTGTTTGCTTATTTTGATGAATCTATGGCTAGTAAAATAGTTTATAAACCATAGAGAAGTTGGAATACAGCAGGTTTAACACCAATATAAATAAAGAATGAGTTCATTACAGTACCTTGAAGTGGTGATTTATTTTCTTATACTAACGGAGCTTATGAGTTCTCTGTTAAGTTTTGTGTTGTGAAGTTTTCAAGTTTTGGGTAAGGATTCAATGGACTATGGAATAAGGAGTGGAAAGAGCCTAAGCTTGGGGATGCCCAAGGAACCCCAAGGTAATATTCAAGGATATCCAAGAGCCTAAGCTTGGGGATGCCCCGGAAGGCATCCCTTCTTTCGTCTTCGTTCATCGGTAACTTTACTTGGAGCTATATTTTTATTCGCCACATGATATGTGTTTTGCTTGGAGTGTCAATTTATTTTGTTAGGATTTGCTTTCTGTTATTTAGAAAAAAAATTGCATCCTTTATTTCAATAAAAGTGGCATTGATAGCCTTTACTATGCCTATGTTACAAGTATACATGTTGCTGCTTGAAAACAGAAAGTTTACCGCTGTTGCAATAATTCCATAGAAAAGTCAGAATGTGATAAAATGTTGAAACCTTTTGTATATTAATCTCTGATAAATTTACTACAGTGGGAATTTTCTTTCATAATTTTTGGAGATAGGGAAGTATGGATGTTGCAGCATTCTTTACAGACTATCCTGTTTAGGCAGATTGCTGTTATGTTTGCATTGTTTGCATATGTTTGCTTCTTTAATGATTCTATTTGAGGATAGGACTATTAAATATGCAGAGGCATTTAGTATTCAATGTTGAATAATAATTTTAGTGATTTTCTACAGTAGAGTATGATAAGGTTTTTGCAATGGTTTATACTAACTTATCTCACGAGTCCTTGTTGAGTCTTGTGTGGATGAAGCTTTTGAGATTTAGGGAGACCGTGATATCAGAGGAATTAAGGAGACACAAAAGCTCAAGCTTGGGGATGCCCAAGGCACCCCAAGATAATATTTCAAGAAGTCTCAAGCGTCTAAGCTTGGGGATGCCCCGGTTGGCATCCCACCTTTCTTCTTCAACAACTATCGGTTAGTATCGGTTGATCCTAAGTTTTTGCTTATTCACGTGATGTTTGCTATTCTTAGATGTCATTTTATTTTGCTTTGCTTGCTGTTTGAATAAAGTACCAAGATATGAAATTATTAAATGTTAGAGAGTCTTCACATAGTTGCATAATTATTCGACTACTCATTGATCTTCACTTATATCTTTCGGAGTAGTTTGTCATTTGCTCTAGTGCTTCACTTATATCTTTTAGAGCATGGTGGTAGCTTTATTTTGAAGAAATAGATGAACTCTCATGCTTCACTTATATTATTTTGAGAGTCTTAAATATCATGGTAATTTGCTTAAAATCCTAATATGCTAGGTATTCAAGAATAATAAAATTCTCTTATGAGTGTGTTGAATACTATGAGAAGTTTGATACTTGATAATTGTTTTGAGATATGGAGATGGTGATATTAGAGTCATGCTAGTTGAGTAGTTGTGAATTTGAGAAATACTTGTGTTGAAGTTTGTGATTCCCGTAGCATGCATGTATGATGAACCGTTATGTGATGAAGTCGGAGCATGATTTATTTATTGATTGCCTTCCTTATGAGTGGCGGTCGGGGACGAGCGATGGTATTTTCCTACCAATATATCCCCCTAGGAGCATGCGCGTAGTACTTTGTTCCGATAACTAATAGATTTTTGCAATAAGTATGTGAGTTCTTTATGACTAATGTTGAGTCCATGGATTATACGCACTCTCACCCTTCCACCTTTGCTAGCCTCTCTAGTACCGCGCAACTTTCGCCGGTACCATAAACCCACCATATACCTTCCTCAAAACAGACACCATACCTACCTATTATGGCATTTCCATAGCCATTCCGAGATATATTGCCATGCAACTTTCCACCGTTCCGTTTATTATGACACGCTCCATCATTGTCATATTGCTTTGCATGATCATGTAGTCGACATCGTATTTGTGGCAAAGCCAGTGTTCATAATTCTTCCATACATGTCACTGATGCATCATCGCACATCCTGGTACACCGCCGAAGGCATTCATATAGAGTCATACTTTGTTCTAGTATCGAATTGTAATCATTGAGTTGTAAATAAATAGAAGTGTGATGATCATCATTCAATAGAGCATTGTCCCAAAAAAAGAGAAAGGCCATAAAAAAGAAAGGCCAAACAAAAAAATAGAAAGGCCAAAGAAAAAAAGAAGGCCCAAAAAAATAAAAATTTAAAATAAGGGGCAGTGCTACTATCCTTTTTCCACACTTGTGCTTTAAAGTAGCACCATGATATAGCAAGTCTCATATATTGTGCTTCAAAGTAGCACTGTGTTTTTCATATAGAGTCTCATATGTTGTCACTTTCATATACTAGTGGGAATTTTACATTATAGAACTTGGCTTGTATATTCCAATGATGGGCTTCCTCAAAATTCCCTAGGTCTTCGTGAGCAAGCGAGTTGGATGCACACCCACTAGTTTCTTTTGTTGAGCTTTCATACACTTATAGCTCTAGTGCATCTGTTGCATGGCAATCCCTAATCACTCACATTGATATCTATTGATGGGCATCTCCATAGCCCGTTGATACTCCTAGTCGATGTGAGACTATCTTCTCCCTTTTTGTCTTCTCCACAACCACCATTCTATTCCACCTATAGTGCTATGTCCATGGCTCACGCTCATGTATTGCGTGAAGATTGAAAAAGTTTGAGAACATCAAAAGTATGAAACAATTGCTTGGCTTGTCATCGGGGTTGTGCATGATTTAAATTTTTTGTGTGGGGAAGATGGAGCATAGCCAGACTATATGATTTTGTAGGGATAAGTTTCCTTGGCCATGTTATTTTGAGAAGACATAATTGCTTTGTTAGTATGCTTGAAGTATTATTATTTTCTATGTCAATATGAACTTTTGTCTTGAATCTTATGGATCTGAATATTCATGCCACAATTAAGAAGAATTACATTGAAATTATGCCAACTAGCATTCTACATCAAAAATTATCTTTTTTATCATTTACCTACTCGAGGACGAGCAGGAATTAAGCTTGGGGATGCTTGATACGTCTCCAACGTATCTATAATTTTTGATTGCTCCATGCTATATTATCGACTGTTTTGGGCAATATTGGGCTTTCATATCCACATTTATATTATTTTGAGACTAACCTATTAACCGGAGGCCCAGCCCAGATTTGATGTTTTATGCCTATTTCAGTGTTTTGAAGAAAAGGAATATCAGACGGAGTCGAAACGGCACGAAATCAACTAGATAAGTTATTTTTGGAAGGAAACACACCTGATGGACTTGGACCCTACGTTAGGGGAGACACGAGGTGCTCACGAGGGTGGGGGCGCCCCCCTAGGGTGCGCCCCTGTCTCGTGGGGCCCCTGTGGCTCCTCCGACGTCCTCCCTGCACCCATATATATCCACGTGACCTAAAACTTCCAAAACGCAACATAGATTGGGAGTTCCGCTGCCAGAAGCCTCCGTAGCCACCAAAAACCAATCTAGACCCGTTCCGGCACCCTGCCGGAGGGGGCAATCCTTCTCCGGTGTCCATCTTCATCATCCCGGTGCTCTCCATGACGAGGAGGGAGTAGTTCTCCCTCGGGGCTGAGGGTATGTACCAATAGCTATGTGTTTGATCTCTCTCTCTCTCTCTCTCTCTCGTGTTCTTGAGATGATACGATCTTGATGTATCGCGAGATTTGCAATTATATTTGGATCCTATGATGTTTTCTTCCCCCTCTACTCTCTTGTAATGAATCGAGTTTCCCCTTTGAAGTAATCTTATCGGATTGAGTCTTTAAAGACTTGAGAACACTTGATGTATGTCTTGCCGTGGATATCTGTGGTGACAATGGGATACGGCATGCCACTTGATGTATGTTAAGGTGACCAACTTGCCGGTTCATGAACCTATGCATAGGGGTTGGCACGCATTTTCGTCGTGATTCTCCGGTAGATCTTTGGGGCACTCTTTGAGGTCCTTTGTGTTGGTTGAATAGATGAATCTTAGATTGTGTGATGCATATCATATAATCATGCCCATGGATACTTGAGGTGGCATTGGAGTATCTAGGTGACATTATGGTTTTGGTTGATTTGTATCTTAAGGTGTTATTCTAGTACGAACTCTAGGGCTGTTTGTGACACTTATAGGAATAGCCCAATGGATTGATTGGAAAGAATAACTTTGAGGTGGTTTCGCACCCTACCATAATCTCTTCGTTCGTTCTCCGCTATTAGTGACTTTGGAGTGACTCTTTGTTGCATGTTGAGGGATAGTTATGTGATCCAATTATGTTAGTATTGTTGAGGGAACTTACACTAGTGAAAGTATGAACCCTAGGCCTTGTTTCCTCACATTGCAATACCGTTTACGCTCACTTTTACCATTCGTTACCTTGCTGTTTTTATTATTTCAGATTACAAAAACTATTGTCTACTATCCATATTGCACTTGTATCACAATCTCTTCGCCGAACTAGTGCACCTATACAATTTACCATTGTATTGGGTGTGTTGGGGACACAAGAGACTCTTTGTTATTTGGTTGCAGGGTTGCTTGAGAGAGACCATCTTCATCCTACGCCTCCTACGGATTGATAAACCTTAGGTCATCCACTTGAGGGAAATTTGCTACTGTCCTACAAACCTCTACACTTGGAGGCCCAACAACGTCTACAAGAAGAAGGTTGTGTAGTAGACATCAGTCCTCGGCCCGATCCATCTGGTTGGGAGATGACGTGGTCAGTACCCCCTAGTCCAGCACACCCTCAGTAGCCCCCTGAACCGGTCTTCAAGTTGGGGACGCTCCTCGATTCTTCCGAACTGTTCTTCATCTTCGGTCATCGGTCTTGAAAACTGGTTCAACAAATCTGCTCATCTTTAATCTTGAGGATCACCGAAGTGAATCCGAAGAGTTTACACGTCAGGTATCCGAGGAGCCCCTTTAAGTCTTCGGCCTTTATCAATGCCTTATTATTTTTACACCACACCTCGGGTTCGAAGTTGTTCCCATGCAGCAGTGTCGTCTAGCATCCGAGCCCCAACGCTGGAATGCATTCAAGGTATCCTTTGTAGCGGAGCACCAACGCTAGACTATATCCGAGCTCCAACGCCGGAGAGTATCCGAGCTCCAACACCGAGCTATGTCCAAGCTCCAATGCCAGAGAGTATCTGAGCTCCAACGTCGTGCTATATCCGATCCCCAATGCCGGGCTATATCTGAGGTGCCATAGATGACCTTGGCTCAAAACAGTCGAAGGAGTTTAGCCGAGCTTAATGCCAAGAATGCCCTCTATGGAGCTAGCCACTGGCGCCTGAGCTTTATGCCGGACTGCTTCCGAGGTGGTGCACCACCCTGACTGCGGGCTTAGTTTTTGTCAATATTTTTGATTGGTGCAATTTATTCTCTGTCAAGATATATAGCCAGTAGCCCTCAAGGTGTGTATCAATCTAAAACCCGAGATGCACCTGAAGGATGACATAAGACCACTGATCCCAGTAGCCCCTGAGACTCAGGTTGATTCACAAAATTGGCCTGACGATCAACTCCTAGCTCGGCAGAATACTTCGGGACACAAAAAGCGGTGTGCAAAGTCCTCGAGACTCAGGTTGGGTGCGGCCGACCAACCTGAGGATCATAATCTCCTCAAAAACTATATTGCACTTTAAATTTTCTGCATTGGATTTTCGATGTAGTAGCCCCTGAGAATTGGGTTGGGCAAAATGGCCGACCCTTGGATCGGACCTCCTCGGGAACAAGTTCAACTGTCATGTATGTTTTGACAATACCGAGGTGGAGTTCAGCAGGAAAGATGCCAAACTGTAGTTTAGAAAAGAGTTTCATGCCGAACACGTCAATCAAGAGAATGTTCCGCTTCCTGAAACATAAAATAGGTGAAAGATGTTATAAGCTTAAAAAAGGTCAACAAACATGCGTAAGAAACTTTACGTCTAGATTGAATCAAGTTGTTTTGGTGCCAATATGAAATTGGTCTTAAAATTGTACTTCCATTGTGCTTTGACATGACATATCTGATCTCCAGGCTTCAAGTGGGTCAGCCTTCGGCTTCAACCTCCCTATCCCGAAGTCGGAGTGTTTCTCAGGCCAGTTTAGCAAACTAAACGCGAGCGGCTTTAGAGAGAAACTAGGCTACCCGGCTCCTGATCATACACCCGGGTCGAGAAAGGAGTGGTAGAAAAAGATTGTGCAGTGACTAAGAAGAAAACATCTATTATAAAACGGCTCATACTAATTTAAGAGCCCCCAAGTGACTTGGGTAAAAGAATTTTATGTATAATGATTGCATGTACCGAAGTACTTATATAATATCACCATTCGCCTGAACATTGAACGCGTCTTAACCGACTGTCAGCTTCTCCCTCTTCGACCAAGGGCCGAAAAGTGTTATCTACTCGGCCTACCGAGAATATCGGTGGTGTTTTGGATAACCAGGCCATCAGGCCATGAGGCTTTAACAGACAAAGAGTGCCCAGGGAACCTATGCTACATTACTTATCTAGCATAAGAAGCATCTTCAAAGAAAATAGTGCCCCAACGGTACCTTTCTTTGGTCGCTCATGATTACTATGAGACATGTGCAATAGATTTTTGTATGTGTGAGTTCCGTCGTGTGTCGACCATAGTTGAAAACAATAAGAGCGCTAGCTTTTGGCTTCACCCGTCTGAGGTACGAGTTCGGATGACCCGGTCGTAGCAATCACAGAGGTGCTCCCTTTACTCCCTAGCCGAACAATCGGGAACATAGGGGTAAGCACAGGAGCCAGGCAACCCAGTGTTATGGAACACTTAAGTCAACATGATGCATATTTTGGCATAATACACGAACAAGGAATTGTGCGATACATTAATAATCATATGCAAGAAGAATGGCTTCATAAAGGAAGCCCCCAAGTAAACGGAGTATTTGAATTTGTTTGTAACAAACAAGGTTTTGACAAAGAAAGTTTTTCGAAAATGACTTCTTTTCAAAAAAAAGTATAATGCTTGGCCGAACCGAACAAAATTTAAAACTGAAATTCTTTGAGCATGAAAGCGACTGAGCTGGTTAATGTGCTCGGTGTGACGTGGGCCGAGCTTGTAGCGGCTCAAGGTCCCAACCCCCAAGCCGGTCTTGACGTACCCGAGCGAAGAGCTCGGCTTGATGAAGTGATAGCACGACAGTGCCGAAGTGCCGAGGCGAAGCTCCCGGTCCAGTCGAGGAGACAGAGTAGTTCGGCAGCGTGACAATGAAGCCCCCACGTGAGTCGACGTGTCGAAATAGGTTGGCATGGTGGGCGTCAGTTTGATGAAGCGATGACGCGATAATGGTGACATAGGGTATCACACCACGGTGACGGTGGAATTTGGTTGATGGAGGCGAGAGGACGATTCTATACGCCGAGGTGAGGCATGTGTGCCGAACACCCGATGAGGTAGAGCTCTTTCAGCGATGTCGGAGTCCCCAAGGTAACCGAACATGTCGGTATGGAAATTTGTCCCACAAGGTGACCACGCGAGCCGATTTATGCTGATTGGGACGACCACGTTGGCTTGCCGAAGTGACTGTCTGACGCAGCCGAAGTCGATTACCTACACATGTAAAATAGTGTAGTCCAAAAAATAATAATATAAATATATAAAAAATCTTCGCATAATTAATTTACGCAAAATAAAAAATTAAAGAGATGTGGCCTGGCGCCGAAGTCAATGTCGATGCAGGGCGTCGGCGTGATGTGGTAAAGGCGTGACAAAGCCTGAATTTCACAGGTCGGTCCGAGTTCCGGATGCGGCATTCGCCGAACTGTGTATGGAAACTGACCGAACCACCATGTGACTGTCGTTAATGCGGCCACCATTTGACAGACCTGTGTGTAGAGAATGGAAGACCAGGGTAATAATTCCTCGGGAAAAATAAACCCAAGCAAGCAAAAATTACTAGGATTAATGGCACCTCGTTATTTGTTGTAGCAATACGAAGAGACACATGTGGGCGCTCATAGATTTGCACCTGGTAATAGTACTAGTACCAACACTAGCACGTGAGAAGTGCAAGAAAGACTATGATTAGCAAAAGGCAAAGACCGCCTTAATTGAATAAAAAGAAAAGAAAGAAGGACTGGGTCTTCCTGTATGCTGCCAAGTGATCCGAATTCAGTTCATGCCTACTGCTCCAGCTTGATGCTACATGCGCGTGCTCGGCTAGAACACAGCCGCTCAGGATCTCCGACGATGTGTAGCACGTTCTCACAAGTTGGGTATGCGGAGCAAGAAAAGGAAGCAATTTGTACAGAACAAATACCAACCAGCACCAAGACTAGATTGGTTTTGATCTTTTAGGTGGAGTAGTAGTGTTTGGACTACTATTAAAATCCAATGACTAAATCTAGGAAAATATGCATAATTAAAAAAGATGCATAATTAATCAATGTGAAGTGAATAATCTGGTAAATATGGCATGAGCGCCGAGGTCGGCTCGACGGCATGACGATGTTCACATGGATCAGTCGGCCTAGGTGACGACGCGAGGCCGGACAGACCAATGTTGCACACATGTGTCGACAAAATACCTCTACAAAAGAAATGCAGTGCAAAACAACAGAAAATATTCTGCGTGCAATAATTTTTTAGGAGATAATCGAATAGTTAGGAAAAATAAAAACCTGTTTGACGGCCACGACTGCAGCAGATGGTTGGGAATAGCCGAAGTGATCCGTATCGTGCTACACATAGTACTCAATCAGGTTAGTACTAGTAACACTTTTGGTCTGATGTGTGCCGCCACCGAGCTGAGTCTGGAGGCCGGACATATGTACCTTGGAATTTATCGCGAAAGCGTCTTCCAAGTCTTCCTAGCTGCCAATGGAATTCTCGGGCAGACTGTTCAGCCAGTGTCGAGCTGGCCCCTTGAGTTTTAGCAGGAGGTATTTGATGGCATGAAGATCATCGCCGCGGGCCGTATGAATATGGAGAATAAAGTCTTTAATCCATATCGCGGGATCCGTGGTTCCATCATATGATTGTGAAGCAAAGGGGGTGTGCGGCGCCTCTATATCGGGCCAGGTCGTGATGTAGTTTAGATGGAGTCCGTCTGCGTCTTTTGGCTCAGACGTGATTGTGCTTGCCATGTTCGGCTTGATAGCTGTCGTCGTGTGTCAGGGCACGCCCCCGCGATCCGTAGATCGGTCTGGTCTTACCCGCCCTACTGTCCAGGTCCTGCCGTAGGTCGTATGTATGTCCCCGAGCTGTTTTGTTTCTGCCTTTATGGTGAGGTAGTGCTAGCTGGTGTTCGGCTTGAGTTGCTGCTTTGTCTCGGCCATGTGGTGGTCGATAAGCCGCATTACGTGCTGACGGTACAGGCTCCGGCGCCTCGTCGTCCAATTGAGGTAGCAATTTGCGCTTCGGATAACTTTTGGATGGGTGCTCGAGGCCGTATTCCTCGGCTGCCAGGACATGGGTCCATCTATCGTTGAGTAGATCGTTGTCAGCTTTAAGCTGCTGCTGCTGCTTCTTTCTCAGGCTCCTTGCAATGGCTATTAGCCGGCGCTTGAAGCGCTCCTGCTCGAGAGGTTCCTCAGGCACGATAAAATCCTCGTTGCCGAGGCTCTCCTCATCCCCGGAGAGTGAAAGATAATTATTGTCCTTCGAGTCTTCGTTTATGGCCTGTTCATCAGGGCTAACTTGCCCGTCTTCCCGTTCGTCCTGTTTTGAACTTGGCTTAATGGGGTCTTCATTGTCTTCGGCATCGTTCGAAGTATTGTTTTCTCCTGTGCCGGTATTGCTGTCTTTTCCATGGCGTGACTTGGAGGGGCGCCGCTGACGTCGGCGCTTTGATTGTATCTCAGGAGGTTTATCCTCGACTTGGTCTTCCTTGTCGTCGTTGCCATTTTCTTTGGGTGTATCCACCATGTAAACATCATATGAGGGGGTGGTGGTCCAGCGCCCGGTAAATGGCGGGTTTTGGGCCTGCTCCTCTTCGGCATCGTCGTCCATACCGTCGATGTCTTCGGAGTCGTAATCAGGCATGTCGGTTAGGTCTTCGATAGTGGCTATTAAGTGGGAGGTGGGTGGGAAGCGAAATTCCCCGGCATCAACCCCTAGTTAAAACCGGATATAATTCGGCTGTGAGTCCCCTGCTAAGGAGAGGGGTTTTAATGGGTTTAGCACATCGCCTAAAGGTGAGTGCCGAAAGATGTCCGCGGCGCTGAATTCGACGATCGGCGCCTGATCAGGCTCAGCGGACGCGGGTGCACGTAGTTCGGTGCCAGTGGCCGCAGATGAGTCCGGGGTTCCGGTGACGCGGATCCCGCATGAAATTGGGTCTGTGTGCGGCTCCAACGCTGCTGATTCTGCGGCTTCTGTAGCGGGGTTGAGCTTCCCGTCTTTGGATGGCGCAGTCCACTCCGGATCTCGGGTAGGGGGTCCCGAACTGTGCGTCTAGGATCGATGGTAACAGGAGACGGGGGACACAATGTTTACCGAGGTTCGGGCCCTCTCTATGGAGGTAATACCCTACGTCCTGCTTGATTGATATTGATGAATATGAGTGTTACAAGAGTTGATCTACCACAATATCGTAATGGCTAAACCCTAGAAGCCTAGCCTGTATGACTATGGTAATGAATGTATATCATTTCCGGACTAACCCGTTCGGTTTATATAGATACCGAGGGGATCTAGGGTTTACATAGAGTCGGTTACATAATAAGGAATCTTCATAGTCAGTCGCCAAGATTGCCTTCCATGCCAAGGAGAGTCCAATCTGGACACAGGTACAGTCTTCGGCCTTCATGTCTTCACAGCCCATCAGTCCGGCCCATGGATAACAGGCCGGACGCCCAAGGACACATTAGTCCAGGACTCCCTCAGTAGCCCTTGAACCTGGCTTCAATGACGAGGAGTCCGGCGCGCAGATTGTCTTCGGCATTGCAAGGCGGGTTCCTTTCTATCCTTTCTATCGCCACTTCACACAATTACTTGAATAAAGCATTACATCAACCAGTTACAATCAAGGCCCGACTACGGAGCCAAAATAAAAGAAGACTACCCCAAAAGCTACACAGATCCCCGATCGACCCCAACTGGGCTCCACTACTGATCAACTAGAACGAACAACACAAAGGACAAGATCTTCATTGATATCCTCCTTGAGCTTGGTCGCGTCATCCGCACGGTTCAACGGCACCTGAAAGCTGGTTTGGAAGTATCTGTGAGTCATGGGGACTCAGCAATCTCACACCCTCACGATCAAGACTATTTAAGCTTATGGGTAAGGTAAAAGGTATGAGGTGGAGCTGCAGCAAGCGACTAGCATATATGGTGGCTAAACATACGCAAATGAGAGCGAGAAGAGAAGGCAAAGCACGATCGAGAAACTCTGATCAAGAAGTGATCTTAGAACAACCTACATCAAGCATAACTCCAACACCATGTTCACTTCCCGGACTCCGCCGGAAAGAGACCATCATGGTTACTCACGCGGTTGATGTATTTTAATTAGGATCAACTTCAGGTTTTCTACAACCAGACATTAACAAATTCCCATCTGCCCATAACCGCGGGCTCGGCTTTCGAAAGTTCAAATCCCTGCAGGGGTGTCCCAACTTAGCCCATCACAAGCTCTCACGGTCAACGAAGGATATTCCTTCTAGCGGGAAGACCCGATCAGGCTCGGAATCCCAGTTACAAGACATCCTCGACAATGGTAAAACAAGTCCAGCAAAGCCGCCCGATGCACCGACATCCTGATGGGAGCTGCACATATCTCGTTCTCAGGGCAACACCGGATAGGTCAAGCTACGAGTAAAACCAGCGCTCAAGTTTCCCCGAGGTGGCCCCGTAGGCTGCCCATTTCGGACCACCACTTAGACAAGCACTGGCCCGGGGGGTTAAAAATAAAGATGACCGTTGGGCTGGCCTAACCCAAGGGAAAAAGGCTAGGTGGCAAATGGTAAAACCAAGGTTGGGCCTTGCTGGAGGAGTTTTATTCAAAGCGAACTGTCAAGGGGTTCCCATTATAACCCAACCGCGTAAGGAACGCAAAATCCGGGAACATAACACCGATATGATGGAAACTAGGGCGGCAAGAGTGGAACAAAACACCAGGCATAAGGCCGAGCCTTCCACCCTTTACCAAGTATATAGATGCATTAATTAAATAAGAGATATAGTGATATCCCAACAAAATGTCCATGTTCCAAACATGGAACAAGCTCCAATCTTCACCTGCAACTAACAACGCTATAAGAGGGGCTGAGCAAAGAGGTAACATAGTCAAACAATGGTTTGCTAGGACAAGGTCGGTTAGAGGCTTGGGTTAAGAATATGGGAGGCATGATAAGCAAGTGGTAGGTATCGCAGCATAGGCATAGCAAAAGAGCGAGCAACTAGCAAGAAAAGATAGAAGTGATTTCGAGGGTATGGTCATCTTGCCTGAAATCCCGCAAGGAAGAAGAACGAGTCCATGAACAAGACAAACGGACGAAGACGAATGGGTCCTCACAAACGCGACATTAACGGAACCAACCCGAAAAAGCAACACCGGAAAGAAGCACACAACATAGTAAACAAACCACACATGAACAAGGTATGATATGCGAGATGCGGTATGCAATGCATATGCATGATTTGCAAAGGAATGATTGGACCTGGCCTCAACTTGGAAACCCAAGAGTGCCACCGGAAAGGTGAGATGATTTCGGTAGAAATCGATATAAAGATCACCGGAATCGGATGCATGGTTTGGAAATGGCAAGCAAAACAAATATGGCACCGGTCTGCGATAATCAGCAAGTAGTCATCTAAATGCATCAAGATAAATATGCTACAGAACTCAAACATGACAACAAAATACATGGCAGGGATCCACTCATGATGCTTGACAAAATATGAACACTGAGCTACGGCTAATTCATCCATTAACAGGCTCAAAAAAGCATGGCAAAAGTGCAAATGATAACAGGTTTCAGACTTGGTGAAAAACTAGAGCATGCAAAACAGTTAACGAGTAGGCATGTTTACGAGCTCGATGCACTCACTACAGAGCATGGCATGACAAACTAAGCATACACCCATCAAGAAGACATGGCATAGGAGCTAGAAGTGGCAAGAGCAACAATATAGCATGCACGGATCAATAGCAACATCCTCGGCAAAATCGCTAACAAGTCAACATTCTGTCAGGATTCACGAAATAGCAAAAGTAGAGCTCGATTGACTCAAGCTAGGTTGCTCCATAAATGCAAAAAAAGACATGGATGGATAGAGCACCACAATGTTAACAAAACTTCCTTACTGATCATCCTCAAAAGAGGCACGGATCACTAGGAAACAACATGAACATATGGCATAACGACAAAATTAGGACAAGGACTTGGTGAAATTCCAAGTCCCTGAAATCAGCGTTAATGATTACGCTACTTTGCAAGCTTGTGCTAGTCACCACAAATATCACAAAAATACATGGCATACACCCCTGTAAAGGTGGCATGGCATATAACAAAACACATGTAGAGCTCAACATCATAGCATGCACACATTAATCATGGCAAAAATGACAAAATGCCATTTGCTGAAACAGATTTGCCAAATTACTCACATAGCACTCTTCCAACAGCATTTTGAGCATCAAGATGAGCTCAAATGAAAATAATGCAATGAGATGAAATGATGTACTCGTCGAGACGAACATTTTGATATGCTACACGCATGAATCGGAGCTACGGATACAGAGTTACGATGTGATGAAATATGCAAAAGATTAGGGTTCAGAGGGAAAAAGTCAACCCGAGGAAAACTCCAGACCCAGATCCGGTTTGCACACGGATCGAGGCATCGCCGGAGTTCCTTGCCGGAATAGAGGAAGAAGACGGTTGGCACGGCCGGGGCTCGCCGGAGTAGAGGTCGCCGGGGCCGGAGGAGGTGCGGCGGAGGGCGGCGCGACGAGACGCGGTGGTCGCCGGCGAGGTGGTGGCCGCCGATGAGGGAGGCGGCGTGGGGCGGCGCTGGCGAGAGGCGGGCGGCGCGGCAGGCGAGGAGGCGCGGG
>NC_041380.1:438568427-438615540 GCF_002162155.2 Triticum dicoccoides
GGCGGCGGGGCGACGTGGAATGATCTGATTGGCTGGAGGGAGGTGGCTGCGGGGCGGCGGACATGTCCGGCGCGGTGGGAGTTTTGTCCGGTGGCGCGAGGTAGAGGAAGGCTAGGGTTAGACTACGCGGAATTTCAGGGAAGGCCACATATTTATAGGTAGAGGGAGCTAGGAGAGTCCAAATGAGGTGCGGTTTCCGGCCACGCGATCGTGATCGAACGACCGAGATGATGGGGGAGGTTTAGGTGGGTTTTGAGCCACTTTGGAGGGGTGTTGGGCTGCAACACACACGAGGCCTTTTCGGTCCCTCGGTTAACCCTTGCAGTATCAAACGAAGTCCAAATGGCACGAACCTTGATAGGCGGTCTACCGGTAGTAAACCAAGGACGCATGACAAATCTCGGTCCAATCTGAAAACCTTTAACACCCGCACATGAAAAGAGGTAAAAGGGAACACCGGGTGACATAGGAGCGCCGGATTGCAAAATGGACAATGGGGAAAATGCTCGGATGCATGAGACGAACATGTATGCAAATGAAATGCACATGATGACATGATATGCAATGCATGACACGCAAGCAATGACAAGGCAACAACATCGAATAACTGCAGGACACCTGGCACATCGGTCTCGGGGCGTCACAACACTCCACCACTACAAGAGGATCTCGTCCCGAGATCTAGAATGGCACCGGAGGGACAATGGAAGAGAAAGAGGAGAGGTAAAACTAAGTTGCTTCCTTGAAAAACGAATGAAACCAAAGAACCTTGAAGAGGTTAAGCCATTATGTGAAAAGAATACAACGGAGATGAACGAAGTAAAAAACACTCCGTTAGGAAAAGGAAACAAGGAAGAACAAATTCGAACAGCACTCCGGTTGTAAAGATATGCAAGGCTTGATAAAATGAAGAACTTGAGGAAAATGGCACAACACTCCGGTTAAAAGGATAGGCACGAAAAGAACACGGTACTCACCATCTCGAGATGATGATCGAAAAAGCAACATCAGAAAGCCTCCGGGAGAAAGAATAGAAGATAGATAATTGAAATGAAAGAATGGAGCAGAAAATGCCAACTTCTGCTAGAAAAGAGCTTGGAAAGACATCTTTAGGAGAAGGGTCGAACGGAGTTGTTGGAAGCCCAACAACGAAAAGATAGGCTTGAAGTGGACTTATGGAAAACATCTCGAAAACTTGAGGTGAAATTCTACCACTCACGGAAAAACAATAGATTGGCTTGATATCAAGAAGGAGACGAGAAACTTATTCACCGGGAGTATAAAAGACGAACTTGGGTCCTTTCAGCGCACCATAAATAGCAATAACCCTTAGGGAAGGCTTTAGATGAAAATTTGAACACAAGATAACTCCAATGACGAGATAGATGGATTTAATATATCTCATTCTTAACAACATGTGAACCATGAAACATGAACTCAAATTATCAAGAATGACATAATACCACCTCCAATGATACGGTAGAAAGACTTGCACTCCGGGTTGCAAGATGAAGAATTCTTGAGCTCCTCTGAAAAGAATCTCAATGAACACTTCGAAAAGGAATTGAATCCTTGATGAACCATCACGTAGAAACTTCGTGAGAACTCCGGTAATAAAAGGATAACGATAAGAAAGAGAAGTTGAAAACACAAGGTGAATCCTTGCAATGATTAGATAGATCTTTGGAATGATATAATTGAAATAACTTTGAGCTCCGGAAAGAAACATTAAACAAGTGAAACCGAGAGTTTTGATGAGGCTCCGTAATAAGGAATTGAATTTACTCGATGAAACAAGAATAAGAATTACATTATGCTTATCCTTCATCAATTAAATTGATGACAATCAACAGATTTGACATATTACTTATTCTCATGGAAAAGATTAATAGAGATATAACATAAACTTGAGAACATCTTCAACAAGTTACCGGTAGGATTGAGAAGAACGAATGAATATATACGATAAGGAATGACGAGAACTCTTGCACGAACCACCATTAGAATTAAAATAAACGAAGTAAGGGATGAATCACCAGGTAAGAATTGAAAATGAACGAAGAAAAGATAAAGAAACACCGAGAAGAATTAGCAAGTGAACGAAATGTTTGCTAGGATTTAGATACATAAGAACAAAGAGGTCACGAGCTGACAAGAGAATACTTGAATGATGCATCGGTAATATTTTGAGAACAATAGCTGAAAACTGAGAAGACTCTTGAATTGCTCCGGATAGGTGAAAAGAATTCTCACAATCAAACAATTATGAGAGGATGGCCTCGAACTAGAACCACGAATCTCTGAGAGAACGGATAAGATATGGAGGTAGAACTCTTCTTCAGTCTTCAAATGATGAGAATGCCAACGAGAAACACCACCAAGAATTATTGAGGCACACCGGAATGAAGAATAGAAAGGTTGAGCCAACGATGAAAAGAATTTTGAAAGATCTTGGAGAAAGACATAAGACTTATGATAATTCATTCTTATGTCAAACTTCGAAAAGAATTTTATGGATATCTCCGGGAGAATTAGAAAAGTCAGGTAAGATCCTGGAAAAAGACTTGTGGGTTAGGGCCCACTAAAAAGAAACACCGTTGAAACGATTACTTGAAAGATATTTCACCGGTTCATTTAAATGGCTTGACTGAGATAACAACCCCGAAATAGCTTGAATGGATCTTGAATGACAAGACGAGCCTTCTGAGATATCTTCAGCACTCCGGAACAAATGAATGGCGAGAAGTGGATGATTAAGAGGTGCACCGGCACGGGAAAAACATTTGAAACAAGGAAAAGAATATGATGAACAAAGTTTGACTTGAAACCACCGAAGAAGAAGAAAAAGAATGCATAATGATGAACTTGAGGCTCCATTAGGATCTTCATGAGAATCACTGGATAAGAACATTGACGGAAAAGGAATGAAGAGGCCTCGCGTCAATAAGATGGATACTTGATTAAGATATTTGAGTCCTTGAAGAAAAAGGGTGGGTGGGTGGGAAAACAAAGGCAACTTGGGATGAATGAAACAAACACCGTTGAGAAGAACTAATAATTGATCTTGCGGATGTTGAAATGATCGGATCCACTTGAAGAGAAGCACGCTGGTTAAAAAGGGTTGACAAAACAATCTTGATGATCAAGAAGGATTGGTATTCACATCGGAGTATGAGAACACCATTTGGGGAAGGTATGGAATCAACATTTGACTTCGAAGCAACTCGAATATCACCACTCAAAACAAAACAAAGGATTGGCTTGCAAAATAAGCCGGAACAAACATATGATAGAGATTTCGTCCGAAGTTTTCGTGGTGGGGCCTACAAGGGCTCGATTGTACAGCACCATCATGTACAAGGCAATGCACATGACATACGAAGCGTCCCCGAGTCGGCATAGCCAAGGACTCTTTAAGACACAACGAGACCACTATAAAACCAACCGTGAATAGGCAGACCACTAGACGTCGAACCCCAATTTCATATCATACATCCGTCGGAAAGATATCCTAAGAGCTACTTGAATTCCCACTTATAAACTCCCGAAATTTTCCAGTTATGCAATCAGGTGTTGGGGATACAGGGGAAGCATAATATCTCACCCAAAACTAGCAAATCCTACAACCAGTTGTATCCATCCTTCAACACATAACCAAGAAACCTTCGGAAATCATTTACCTCAACCTTCGAAAAGCATCCGTTATACGAGTTATGGCAATACTACCAAACTCCCACCCTAGTACTGGGTGGCATCGAGGTTATCTCACCAACAACTACATAAAAGAGATTTTCGATGTCGGCGAAACTAATCTCAGGTATTCCAGAACTGCAACGATAAAATTGTGACGACAACACCTCGGAGCTCAACTCCCCGGGACACTGCCACAACCCCTAAATGACAGGAGGCACCAAGAACAATGTTCTCGTCACAAAACCATCGGAACGATTCCAAGATACCCACGTGATCCTAAAAATTATTTTTAGTGAAATTTGAGAAGAGAAGAGTCAAAACTCTACGTCAGGATGCCTCACCAGAACGATGAAGGGACTGAAGAGTAAAAAGAATTCCTAACTCTCCGATATATATAATCCTAAATGACTCAAAACATTTCTAGACTCAATAACGCCAGCTATTCAATCAAGCAGGGGGCTCCTAAGGTCGGGGAAGGCTCTGATTACCAACTTGTAACGCCCTCGATGCGGCTATATCTCCCACGTGTCGAAGCACGACTTAGAGGCATAACCGCATTGAAAGCAATGTCGCAAGTGAGGTAATCTTCACACAACCCATGTAATACATAAGGGAAAGAGATACATAGTTGGCTTACAATAGCCACTTCACACAATTCCTTGAATAAAGCATTACATCAACCAGTTACAATCAAGGCCCGACTACGGAGCCAAAATAAAAGAAGACTACCCCAAAAGCTACACAAATCCCCGATCGACCCCAACTGGGCTCCACTACTGATCAACTAGAACGAAACAACACAAAGGACAAGATCTTCATCGAGCTCCTCCTTGAGCTTGGTCGCGTCATCCGCACGGTTCAACGGCACCTGCAAGCTGGTTTGGAAGTATCTGTGAGTCACGGGGACTCAGCAATCTCACACCCTCGCGATCAAGACTATTTAAGCTTATGGGCAAGGTAAAAGGTATGAGGTGGAGCTGCAGCAAGCGACTAGCATATATGGTGGCTAAGCATACACAAATGAGAGCGAGAAGAGAAGGCAAAGCACGATCGAGAAACTATGATCAAGAAGTGATCTTAGAACAACCTACGTCAAGCATAACTCCAACATCGTGTTCACTTCCCGGACTCCGCCGGAAAGAGACCATCACGGTTACTCACGCGGTTGATGTATTTTAATTAGGATCAACTTCAGGTTTTCTACAATCGAACATTAACAAATTCCCATCTGCCCATCACCGCGGGCACGACTTTCCAAAGTTCAAATCCCTGCAGGGGTTTCCCAACTTAGCCCATCACAAGCTCTAGCGGTCAATGAAGGATATTCCTTCTAGCGGGAAGACCCGATCAGGCTCGGAATCCTGGTTACAAGACATCCTCGACAATGGTAAAACAAGTCCAGCAAAGCCGCCCGATGCGCCGACATCCTGATGGGAGCTGCACATATCTCGTTCTCAGGGCAACACCAGATAGGTCAAGCTACGAGTAAAACCAGCCCTCAAGTTTCCCCGAGGTGGCCCCGCAGGCTGCCCATTTCGGACCAACACTTAGACAAGCACTCGCGCAGGGGGGTTAAAAATAAAGATGACCCTTGGGCTGGCCTAACCCAAGGGAAAAAAGGCTAGGTGGCAAATGGTAAAACCAAGGTTGGGCCTTGCTGGAGGAGTTTTATTCAAAGCAAACTGTCAAGGGGTTCCCATTATAACCCAACTGCGTAAGGAACGCAACATCCGGGAACATAACACCGATATGACGGAAACTAGGGCGGCAAGAGTGGAACAAAACACCAGGCATAAGGCCAAGCCTTCCACCCTTTACCAAGTATATAGATGCATTAATTAAATAAGAGATATAGTGATATCCCAACAAAATATCCATGTTCCAAACATGGAACAAGCTCCAATCTTCACCTGCAACTAACAACGCTATAAGAGGGGCTGAGCAAAGCGGTGACATAGCCAAACAACAGTTTGCTAGGACAAGGTGGGTTAGAGGCTTGGGTTAAGAATATGGGAGGCAAGATAAGCAAGTGGTAGCTATCACAGCATAGGCATAGCAAAAGAGCGAGCAACTAGCAAGCAAAGATAGAAGTGATTTCGAGGGTATGGTCATCTTGCCTGAAATCCCGTAAGGAAGAAGAACGAGTCCATGAAGAGAACAAACGAACGAAGACGAATGGGTCCTCACAAACGCGACGTTAACGGATCCAACCCGAAGAAGCAACACCGGAAAGAAGCACACAACATAGTAAACAAACCACACATGAACATGATATGATATGCGGGATGCGGTATGCAATGCATATGCATGATTTGCAAAGGAATGATTGGACCTGGCCTCAACTTGGAAACCCAAGAGTGCCACTGGAAAGGTGAGATGATTTCGGTAGAAATCGATATAAAGGTCACCGGAATCGGATGCACGGTTTGGAAATGGCAAGCAAAACAAATATGGCACCGGTCTGCGATAATCAGCAAGTAGTCATCTAAATGTATCAAGATAAATATGCTACAACACTCAAACATGACAACAAAATACATGGCAGGGATCCACTCATGATGCTTGACAAAAGATGAACACTGAGCTACGGCTAATTCATCCATTAACAGGCTCAAAACAAGCATGGCAAAAGTGCAAATGATAACAGGTTTCAGACTTAGTGAAAAACTGGAGCATGCAAAACAGTTAACGAGTAGGCATGTTTACGAGCTCGATGCACTCACTACAGAGCATGGCATGACAAACTAAGCATACACCCATCAAGAAGACATGGCATAGGAGCTAGAAATGGCAAGAACAACAACATAGCATGCACGGATCAATAGCAACATCCTCGGCAAAATCGCTAACAAGTCAACAATCTGCCAGGATTCACGAAATAGCAAAAGTAGAGCTCGATTGACCCAATATAGGGTGCTCCATAAATGCAAAAAAAGACATGGATGGATAGAGCACCACAATGTTAACAAAACTTCCTTACTGATCATCCTCAAAAGAGGCACGGATTACTAGGAAACAACATGAACATATGGCATAACGACAAAATCAGGACAAGGACTTAGTGAAATTCAAAGTCCCTGAAATCAGCGTTAACGATTACGCTACTTTGCAAGCTTGTGCTAGTCACCACAAATATCACAAAAATACATGGCATACACCCCTGTAAAGGTGGCATGGCATATAACAAAACACATGTAGAGCTCAACATCATAGCATGCACACATTAATCATGGCAAAAATGACAAAATGTCATTTGCTGAAACAGATGTGCCAAATTACTCACATAGCCCTCTTCCAACAGTATTTTCAGCATCAAAATGAGCTCAAATGAAAATGATGCAATGAGATGAAATGATGTACTTGTCGAGGCAAACATTTTGATATGCTACATGCATGAATCGGATCTACAGATACAGAGTTACGATGCGATGAAATATGCAAAAGATTAGGGTTCGGAGGGAAAAAGTCAACCCGAGGAAAACTCCAGATCCAGATCCGGTTTGCACACGGATCAAGGCACCGCCGGAGTTCCTCGCCGGAACGGAGGAAGAAGACGGTTGGCGCGGCTAGGTCTCACTGGAGTAGAGGTCGCCGGGGCCGGAGGAGGTGCGGCGGAGGGCGGCGCGGCGAGACGCGGTGGTCGCTGGCGAGGTGGTGGCCGCCGGCGAGGGAGGCGGCGCGGGGCGGCGCTGGCGAGAGGCTGGCGGCGCGGCATGCAAGGAGGCACGGGCGGCGATGGTCGCCAGCGGGGAGGCGCTAGGCGGCGGGGCTCGGCTGTGAGGAGCCGGACGCCTCGGGCACCCGGTGCGCGGCGGCGATGAGTTGGGCCCGCGCGGGCTCGATCTAGGTTCCGCGGGCCGGCGGGCGTGGGGCGAAGTGGGGCGACAGGTGGCGCGCGCGGAGTGGCGGGGAGCGGCGGCGGGGCGACGTGACATGATCTGATTGGCTGGAGGGAGGTGGCTGCGGGGCGGCGGACATGTCCGGCACGGTGGGAGTTTTGTTCGGTGGCGCGAGGTAGAGGAAGGCTAGGGTTAGACTGCGCGGAATTTCGGGGAAGGCCACATATTTATAGGTAGAGGGAGCTAGGAGAGTCCAAATGAGGTGCGGTTTTCGGCCACGCGATCGTGATCGAACGACCGAGATGATGGAGGAGGTTTAGGTGGGTTTTGCGCCACTTTGGAGGGGTGTTGGGCTGCAACACACACGAGGCCTTTTCGGACCCTCGATTAACCATTGGAGTATCAAACGAAGTCCAAATGGCACAAAACTTGACAGGCGGTCTACCGGTAGTAAACCAAGGACGCATGACAAATCTCAGTCCAATCCGAAAACGTTTAACACCCGCACATGAAAAGAGGTAAAAGGGAACACCAGGTGACATAGGAGCGCCGGATTGCAAAATGGACAACGGGGAAAATGCTCAGATGCATGAGACGAACATGTATGCAAATGAAATGCACATGATGACATTATATGCAATGCATGACACGCAAGCAATGACAAGGAAAGAACAGCGAATAACTGGAGGACACCTGGCACATCGGTCTCGGGGCGTCACACTCACTCGTCCGAGAAAGCACTCCAAAGATGTCCGGATTCGGAGCTGGGGGTAAGTGGATGGCCTCCTCCGTCAAGAAGAAGGATATCAAGGTGCTCCGGGAGGCCGGATATCTGGCCAAGGGGATCGCTCAACAACTCTCGGGCAAGGGAGATATCGTCCCTACTCGAGAGCCCCACGAGAGGGTTGTGTTTCTCACACATTTTGTCCGCGGGCTGGGCTTCCCTCTTCACCCCTTCGTCTGTGGACAGATGTTTTACTACGGGCTAGACTTCCATGACCTAGCTCCCAACTTCATCCTCAACATCATGGCATTCATTGTCATGTGCGAGGCCTTTCTCCGCATCCCGCCTCACATCGGCCTATGGCTGAAGACCTTTAATGTGAAGCCGAAGGTGGTGAGCGGACAACAAGCAGAGTGCGGAGGCGCCATGGTGGGCAAGATGCCCAACGTTACCTGGACCGAAGGCTTGTTAGTGGAGATGGTGAAAGGGTGGTAATTGGGGTGGTTCTATATCACCAAGCCGCGCGACGCCAACTGGGTGGCGGCCCTCGAATTCAGATCTGGAATCCCGATGCGGCTCACCTCCTGGCAAGAGAGGGGCCTAAACTGGGGTCCCTCGGACGAGCTGACTAGGCTCCAGACATGCGTCTAGAACATGATAGACAGGAAGATCAAGCTCGTCAACGTGGTCCGGGTCATGCTCATTTGTCGGGTCCTTCCGTGCCAACGTCGGGCTTGCTATCTATGGGAGTACGATCCGGCCAAGCACCAGACGCTACTAGAGCTCTTCGGCACGACGCACGAAAAAATCTGGAAAGTGCTCTTCAAGGCCGGCGAGATGCCACCGCCCACGACCGAAGATCGCGGGCTTAGCTTAAAACGCCAGGCTAACCCGGTAAGTTCTTTTAATGTTTTTAAGGTGTACCCTTTAATAGCATATTTTGAGAAAAAGCCTAAGCTTTCCTACCCGTGTTTTTAGGCCTGGATCAAGATAGAGGAGGGGATTAACTGTCCGGCTCCGCTGCCCGAAGACCAAGAATTCGCAATAGAAATAACTAAGTATTGGAAGATTAATATGATAGAAGATAAACCCGGGGGGCACAGGTTTCACTAGTGGCTTCTCTCAAGAGCATAAGTATTATGGTGGGTAAACGAATTACTGTAGAGCAATTGATAGAATTGAGCATAGTTATGAGAATATCTAGGTATGATCATGTATATAGGCATCACGTCCGAGACAAGTAGACCAAAATGATTCTACATCTAATACTATTACTCCACACATCGACTGCTATCCAGCATGCATCTAGAGTATTAAGTTCAAGAGAACAGAGTAATGCTTTAAGTAAGATGACATGATGTAGAGGGATAAACTCATGCAATATGATATAAACCCCGTCTTTTTATCCTCGATGGCAACAATAGAATACGTATCGGTTCCCTTTCTGACACTGGGATCGAACACCGCAAGATTGAACCCAAAGCTAAGCACTTCTCCCATTGCAAGAAAGATTAATCTAGTAGGCCAAACCAAACTGATAATTCGAAGAGACTTGCAAAGATAAACCAATCATACATAAAAGAATTCAGAGAAGAATCAAATATTGTTCATAGATAATCTGGATCATAAACCCACAATTCATCGGATCTCGACAAACACACCGCAAAAGAAGATTACATCGAATAGATCTCCAAGAAGATCAAGGAGAACTTTGTATTGAGATCCAAAGAGAGAGAAGAAGCCATCTAGCTAATAACTATGGACCCGTAGGTCTGAAGTAAACTACTCACACATCACCGGAGAGGCCATGGAGTTGATGTAGAGGCCCTCCATGATCGATGCCCCCTCCGGTGGAGCTCCGGAAAAGGCCCCAAGATGGGATCTCTCGGGTACAGAAGGTTGCGGCAGTGGAATTAGGTTTTCGTGGTGCTCCTGGATGTTTGGGGGTACGTGGATATATATAGGAGGAAGAAGTACGTCGGTGGAGCAACGAAGGGCCCACGAGGGTGGAGGGCGCGCCGAGGGGGTAGGCGCCCCCCCTGCCTCGTGCCTTCCTCCGTTGTTTCTTGATGCATACTCCAAGTCTCCTGGATCATGTTAGTTGAGAAAATCACATTCCCGAAGGTTTCATTCCATTTGGACTCCGTTTGATATTCCTTTTCTTCGAAACCCTAAAATAGGCAAAAAAAACAGCAATTTGGGTTGGGCCTCCGGTTAGTAGGTTAGTCCCAAAAATGATATAAAAGTGTAAAATAAAGCCCATTAACATCCAAAATAGATAATATAATAGCATGGAGCAATCAAAAATTATAGATACGTTGGAGACGTATCATAATGCGATAAGCAAGTAAAGCTATTTAACATGCCGCAACCAAGGGTGAGCTGCGTGCGGGTATATAAAACAGGTATGGCAATCGTTTAGTAGAGACCACCTGGGGATTCCCTTGTATGCCAGAGCTCCTTGCCTCCTTGGTGTGTTCTGCAAATGGGTCTTCCGCATAGACCTCGAAAAGAGAAAAAAACGTGATAAAAAGAAAAATAAAGGCGTGCGAATCCCAGGGTCAGTCAAGCTGCACTGTGGATCGCGAGCGAGTTATGCCTCCGTCCGTACCCACGGGGTTTTGAGTGCGTAGTTATGTATGCGCAGTACAGATGCCATTTCCTCATCGGGGCTAGGTCGGTGGCCGAATTTACTAATTCAACTCTTGACGAACCGAGTTGCCCTGTTGCAGTGTAGTCCGTACCTTCTTAACGATGTCCAGGGGCTCGGCGGCTGGATTATGGTGCCGCTTGAGAAGGCCGCTCTATATTTCCGCTGCTAGGGCAGCGGTATGCTCCTCTGTACGGAGGAAACGTTCCGTGTTTCCATTTACTGTAATGACGCCGCGTGGACCGGGCATCTTGAGCTTGAGATAAGCATAATGTGGCACCGCGTTGAATCTAGCGAACGTGGTTCGTCCGAGCAGTGTGTGGTAGCCGCTGCGGAAGGGGACGATATCGAAGATTAGCTCTTCGCTTCGGAAGTTATCCGGGGAACCTAAGACCACCTCCAGCGTGATTGAGCCCGCACAACGAGCCTCTACGCCTGGTATAACTCCTTTAAAGGTACTTATCGTGGGCTTGATTCGTGAGGGATTAATGCCCATTTTGCGTACTGTATCCTGATAGAGCAGGTTGAGGCTGCTACCACCGTCCATTAGGACTTGTGCCATGCGAAATCCGTCGATGATTGGGTCGAGTACCAATGCGGCCAAACCACCATGAAGGATGCTAGTTGGATGATCACGATGATCAAAGGTGATCGGGAATGACGACCATGGGTTGAATTTTGGGGCGACTGGCTCTACCGCATAAACGTCCTTGAGTGCGCGCTTGCGCTCCCTTTTGGGGATGTGTGTAGCATATATCATGTTCACTGTTTTGACTTGAGGCGGGAATTTCTTATGCCCCCCCCTAGTGTTCGGCTGTCGGGGCTCCTCGTCTTCATCCTCGCTCTGTGATTCCCCTACCCTGTTTTCGCCGTTTACCTTGCTGGCTTGCTTAAAGACCCGACAATCTCTGTTAGTATGGTTGGCCGATTTGTTTGGGATGCCATGTATCTGGCACGGGCGATCAAGTATGCGGTTCAACCTCGATGGTCCTCTACAGTTCCTTTTATAGGGCTTCTTTCGCTGGCGGGACTTGGAGCCACTGAACCCGGCGTGAATTGCAGTGTCGTTGGTGTTATCGCCATTGCTTTGGTGTTTGTGTCTGTTGCGCCGGAGCTTGCTAGTGCTGTTTTTGGCCTTGGAGGGGCCTGCTTCATTGGCTGTGTTTGTACTGCGAGCCAGCCAACTATCCTCTCCCGCACAAAAGCGGGTCATAAGTGTCGTGGGGGCGGCTGAGGGAGTCCTGGATTAGGGGGTCTGCGGACAGCCGAACTATATCCTTTGACCGGACTGTTGGACTATGAATATACAAGATTGAAGACTCCGTCCCATGTCCGTATGGGACTCTCCTTGGCGTGGAAGGCAAGCTAGGCAATACAGATATGTAGATCTCCTCCCTTGTAACCGACTCTGTGTAACCCTAGCCCCCTCCGGTGTCTATATAAACTGGAGGGTTTAGTCCATAGGACAACATACAATCATACCATAGGCTAGCTTCTAGGGTTTAGCCTCTCTGATCTCGTGGTAGATCAACTCTTGTAATACTCATATCATCAAGAACATTCAAGCATGATGTAGGGTATTACCTCCAACAAGAGGGCCCGAACCTGGGTAAACATCATGTCCCCTGCCTCCTGTTACCATCCGCCTTAGACGCACAGTTCAGGAGCCCCTACCCGAGATCCGCCGGTTTTGACACCGACATTGGTGCTTTCATTGAGAGTTCCACTGTGTCGTCACCATAAGGCTTGATGGCTCCTTCGATCATCGGTAGCGATGTGGTCCAGGGTGAGGTCTTCCTCCCTGGACAGATCTTTGTATTCAGCGGCTTCGCACTGCGGGCCAATTCGCTTGGCCATCTGGAGCAGATCGAGAGCTACGCCCCTGGCCATCAGGTCAGATTCGAAAACTTAAACTACACTGCCGACATCCACGGAGACTTGATCTTCGACGGATTCGAGCCCGTGTCAGGTGCGCTGCACAGTCATGACGAGCACGACGTAACTCTGCCGTCGGATAGTGTTCGGGAGATCGCATCTGCAACTACTCGGGCCGTCAATCTGGAGCAAATCATGCCATCCGAGAGCAGAGGGATAGACCCCGCCATGGAGGCCACACTCTCAGTGGCGATAGATCCGGATACTGACTTCACCTCTTACGAGAGCCGTGTCGCCGAACCACTGGATTCACCTCCGACCATGGACTCCGAGCCGCCTACATCCGTGCCCGTCAAATCCGACTGGGCGCCGATCATGGAGTTCACCTCCGCGGATATCTTTCAGCACTCGCCCTTCGGCAATGTGCTAAATTCATTGAGGTCCCTCTCTCTGTCAAGAGAACCTTGGCCGAACTATGTCCGGCTAGAATGGGATGCAGACGACGAATAAATTCGCTACCCACCCACCACCCACTTAGTAGCCACTATCGACAATTTAACCGACATGCTTGACTTCGACTCCGAAGACATCGACGGTATGGACGAGGATGCAGGAGACGAGCAGGAACCACCTCCCACGGGGCGCTGGACCGCTACATCATCATACGACATATATATGGTGGACACCCCTAAAAAAGGCAATGGCGACGAGACAGTGGAGGATGGCCCCTCCAAGAAGCAACCCAAGCATCGACGTCAGCGGTGCCGCTCTGAGTCCCGCCACAGCAAAAGTAGTGATACTGGCACAGGAGATAATAACACTCCAAATAGTGCCAAAGACAATCACAATCCCCTCCAGCACAATGTAGAGCCGGAGGATGAACAAGCCAACCCTCCAGAGCAGGCAGCAGATGGAGAACCAGAAGAGGACAATTACATGCCTCTCTCCGAAGACGAGGCGAGCCTCGGCGACGAAGAATTTATCGTGCCTGAGGACCCCGTCGAACAGGAGCGCTTCAAGTGCCGGCTTATGGCCACATCAAATAGCCTGAAGAAAAAGCAACAACAACTTCAAGCTGATCAAGACTTGCTAGTAGACAGATGGACCGAAGTCCTTACGGCTGAGGAATACGAACTCGAGCGCCCCTCCAAGAGTTACCCAAAACGCAGGTTGCTACCTCACCTCGACGAGGAAGCATTGAAACCCCATGCACCAGTGTACGATGCAGCTGACCGGCACTACATGGCCGAGCCAAAGAGGCATTTCAGCCTGAAGTTCAGCCTGCACCCCGCCGCCACTCAATCAAAAATACCAAGGCCCGGGGCAACACACGGGACCTGCGAGACATAAGGGACAGCAGGGCAAAACTCGCAAGGTTAATATATGGGTCACGGGCGCGTGCGCCAACGCGGGACGATGATCGTCGCGCCGGATACACCAAAAGTAAATCCGGCCGGGCCAAATACAGCAGACAAGACTCATATGAACTGCGTCATGATATAGCCCGGCACAGAGGCGCCGCACACCCCCTATGCTTCACGGATGAAGTTATGGATCACGAATTCCCGGAGGGTTTCAAACCCGTAAATATCGAATCATATGATGGTACAACAGATGCCGCTGTATGGATTGAGGATTTCCTCCTTCACATCCACATGGCTCGCGGTGATGATCTACATGCCATCAAGTACCTCCCACTAAAACTCAAAGGACCAGCTCGGCATTGACTGAATAGCTTGCCAGCAGACTCCATCGGCAGTTGGGAGGATCTGGAAGACACATTCCTTGACAACTTCCAGGGCACTTATGTGCGACCACCAGACACTGATGACTTGGGCCATATAACTCAGCACCCTGGGGAATCGACCAGGCAATTCTGGACATGATTCCTAACAAAGAAAAACCAAATTGTTGATTGTCCGGATGCAGAGGCCTTAGCGGCATTCAAGCATAACATCCACGACGAGTGGCTTGCCCGACACCTCGGCCAGGAGAAGCCGAAGTCCATGGCAGCCCTCACAACACTCATGACCCGCTTTTGCGCGGGCGAGGATAGCTGGCTGGCTCGCAGCAACAACACATCCAGGAATCCGGGCACTCCGGATAACAAAGATGCCAATGGCAAATCACGACGCAACAAACACAAGCGCCGCAAATATGGTGATAAAACCAATAATACGGCAGTTAATGCCGGGTTCAGGGTCTCAAAGCCCGATCAGCAGAAAGGGCCCCACAAAAATACAAATCTGGGTCCATCCAGTCGGGACCGCATACTCGCTCGCCAATGCCAAATTCATGGCACCCCAGAAACGCCAGCCACCCATACCAACAGAGAATGCTGGGTCTTCAAATAAGCCGGCAAGGTAGGCGCCAAACACGAAGAGGGGTCTCAAAGCAACGATAGCAACGAAGAGCCCAGTTTCCGAACACGGGAGGGTAAAAGAAATCCCCCCCCCCCATACTCAATCGGTGAATGTGGTAAATACCACCCAACCGGCCCAGTTGATGTAAGCTAGGGCCGGTCACCTTCAACCGCATGGATCATCCGGTTAAAGCCAATTGGGGTAATCCTGCCACACTAATCCTTGACCCAATAGTAGACAGGTTCCACCTCACTCGAGTCCTTATGGACGGAGGTAGCAGTTTAAACCTGCTTTACCAGGATACAGTGCGCAAGATGGGCATCAATCAGTCAGCGATCAAGGACACTAAAGCCACTTTTAGAGACATCATACCAGATATGGAGTAACTATCAAGCACTGCTCGGGCGAACCGCTTTTGCTCGATTCAACGCGGTACCACCTGGTGCCTACCATAAGCTCACAATGCCCGGTCCACGCGGCATCATCACAGATCATGGCAAGGCTGAATTTTCTTTCGACTCCAACAAATACATCACTGCCTTAGCAGTAGGAACACCGAGCAGCACCTCGCAGCTGAACCTCGAGTTGACACCTAGGCTCCCGGACACCGTCAAGGGGCTCCGAACTACTTCACGGAAGGATACTATGGCTCGTCCAGGGTTCAATTACACATTCCGGCGAAGGCCACGATAGGCCGAACTCAGCGGCTCAACCGCCCTCCGGCACGCAAAACATTTCTTATATTTCCTTCGCAGGTCCACCTTCGCACCAACCAGGATGGACTCCATAGAGGCAGCTCGAACGCGCCTGGGGATCCTTAGACATTTCCTGCAGCGACCATCCGGGCACAATACGAACCCGCACTCAACCTTTTCCCCTGGTCACAGCAGGTTCTGCTATCACAACTCCTTTTTTTATTATTTATCACATTACTTGTACCATACGCATAGACGTATTATTTATACAACATGTGGATTCATATGATGTTTACCTGTTGGTTATTTCTTATCAAAATCATTTTGTCAAATGGCATCCATACACAGCGGTATGCCCTATATATGCCAGGGGCTTCGTCTTCCCTGTAACACGGCAATAAAAGTCCGAACACCTTCACGGAAGTTCAGCACCCCTAACTTATAGCATTATATGCATCAGCTCCGAATCATGTCTTGGGTCAATAGTTGGGTTTGCCCGGCTCCTATGTTTTGGTACCTTACGTTCCGCTATATCGGCTAAGGTAGCACTGGGAGAACTACTATGATTGTGTCTTCCAAACACAAGGGGCTGCGCCGACAATACTAAAGCTCCCCTGGCTAAGTGAGAGTGATAAAGCCCTATAGTCTGATTGCCTGGTTCGTTGTGCTGAGCACCTCCCTTGGAGGACCCAAAACTGGGATAAAGAGTGCTCAGGTTTATCCCGAACACCCCCGCACTCCTTATGTAGGGGCAGAAGCCGACTACTAGCCAACTCTCAACCTTAATATACAAACGGCCGCATAGGAGGGTAAACTTGTATATAACAGTCACATATCAACGACCTTGTTTAAACATTACAACGGACAATGTGATCCGCATTCAGGGAAATACAATGTCCTTGGTACATAGCTCCGCCGCAAGGTAGGATCCTTTCAGGACACTCTTATAATATGATTCGGGCTTGCGGTGATCCTTCCCCTCCGGCGGTCCTTCGGTCACCATCTTTTGGGCATCCATCTTCCCCCAGTGCACCTTTGCAAGGGCGAAGGCCATTCGCGCTCCTTCTATACAGACCGACTGCTTGATGACGTCAAGTCAAGGGCAAGCGCTTATCAGCCGCCTTACGAGCCCAAAGTAGCTGCTTGGAATCGGTTCGGCAGGCCATAGCCGGATAACCACATCTTTCGTGGCTAGTTCCGCCGCCTTATGCAGTTCGGTCAGCTGTTTTAGTTGATCGGCAAAAGGCACCGGATAATTTGGTGCCAAATACTGAGACCAAAAAAGCTTGTCGGTGGTGCTCCCTCCTTCGGCTCGGTAGAAGTGAGCGGCATCTGATATACTGTGCGGCAGCTCGGCAAATACACCTAAGAAGTCTAGATTCACAATCAGTAACATAGTTTTCCCTTCAAATATTTTCTTTACATGGGAAAAACTTACCTGCCGCAATCTGCCTCGCCTCTTGGATCCCCTGCAGCGCGCTTTGGGTTTCCCCCTGGGCGTCGCTCGTAGCTTGGCGCGCCTTGGTGAGTTCGGACTCTTTCTCCGTTAAACTCTGCTCCAAGGCCTCGCATTTACTTACGGCCCCTTGCATCTCCTACTCAGCTTTAATAACTCTAGCCTCGTGTTTCTCATCAAGAGTCCACTCCATGGCCGCCTTTTTCTCGGCCTGGGCAACGACCCTTTTGAGGGCCTCGACTTCGGTCATAACTCCTAGCACAAATTATGCGGCTCATTTCATACCGAACATTTATCTCGCAATAAATACACATAATACTGGTGCATATCTTGCTTATCCCTCAACTGCATTTGCAATTGGCCAATTTCTTCTCTGGCCCACGCTAGACTTTGATTCTGTCCGGCGATCTCCGCAGTATGAGAGGCAGCAGCCGCTACAGGTATCTGCTCAAAACAGGAGAGAAATCAGTGTCATTTAGTAAGTCTTCCTGAGATCATGAATTCGATCCCCTGTCTAGTTCTTTCTTTCACCGAACAGTGTATCAGGGGCTACTATCTATACTATGACACTCTTCGATAAATCATATAACATACCTCAAAGCCTTTTATAAGGCTGATACAGGCTTCATTCAGTCCATTCTCGATCAACTGAATTTTCTTAATCACCACGCCCATCAGGGCATGGTGTTCATCAACAATGGAGGCATCTCGTAGCGCCACCAGCAAAGCATCTGACACTTCTGGATGGACAGAGGTCTCCGACGGAATCTTTTTCCCCACGTCTCCGGCCCCTGCGGTTCGACCTCTAGGCGCCTGATATGTCTCCAACGTATCTATAATTTTTGATTGCTCCATGCTATATTATCTACTGTTTTGGACATTATTGAGCTTTATTATCCACTTTTATATTATTTTTGGGACTAACCTATTAACCGGAGGCCTAGCCCAGAATTGATGTTTTTTGCCTGTTTTAGGGTTTCGAAGAAAAGGAATATCAAACGGAGTCCAAACGGAATGAAACCTTCGGGAACGTGATTTTCACAATGAATAAGACCTAGGAGACTTGGACCCTACGTCAAGGCACAAGAGAGGAGGCCACAAGGTAGGGGGCGCGCCTACCCCCCCCCCCCAGGCGCGCCCTCCACCCTCGTGGGCCCCCTATGCCCTAGGGGCAATAATAAAAGCATTATTATTATATTTCCTTGTTCATGATAATTGTCTTTTATTCATGCTATAATTGTGTTATCTGGAAATCGTAATACATGTGTGAATAATGACACCAACATGTCCCTAGTAAGCCTCTAGTTGACTAGCTCGTTGATCAACAGATAGTCATGGTTTCCTGACTATGGACATTGGATGTCATTGATAACGGGATCACATCATTAGGAGAATGATGTGATGGACAAGACCCAATCCTAAACATAGCATAAGATCGTATAGTTCGTTTGCTAGAGTTTTCCAATGTCAAGTATCTTTTCCTTAGACCATGAGATCGTGTAACTCCCGGATACCGTAGGAGTGCTTTGGGTGTACCAAACGTCACAACGTAACTGGGTGACTATAAAGGTATACTACGGGTATCTCCGAAAGTGTCTGTTGGGTTGACACGGATCAAGACTGGGATTTGTCACTTCGTATGACGGAGAGGTATCACTGGGCCCACTCGGTAATGCATCATCATAATGAGCTCAAAATGACCAAGTGTCTGGTCACAGGATCATGCATTACGGTACGAGTAAAGTGACTTGCCGGTAACGAGATTGAACGAGGTATTGGGATACCGACGATCGGATCTCGGACAAGTAACATACCGATTGACAAAGGGAATTGTATACGGGGTTGCTTGAATCCTCGACATCGTGGTTCATCCGATGAGATCATCGAGGAGCATGTGGGAGCCAACATGGGTATCCAGATCCCGCTGTTGGTTATTGATCGGAGAGCGATCTCGGTCATGTCTACATGTCTCCCGAACCCGTAGGGTCTACACACTTAAGGTTCGTGACACTAGGGTTGTAGGGATATGTATATGCAGTAACCTGAATGTTGTTCGGAGTCCCGGATGATATCCCAGACGTCACGAGGAGTTTCGGAATGGTCCGGAGGTAAAGAATTATATATAGGAAGTGCTATTTCGGCCATCAGGACAAGTTTCGGCGGTATTGTACCGGGACCACCGGAAGGGTCTCGAGGGTCCACCGGGTGGGGCCACCTGCCCTGGGGGGCCACATGGGCTGTAGGGGGTGCGCCTTGGCCTATATGGGCCAAGGGCACCAGCCCCAAGAGGCCCATGCGCCAAGAGATAAGGAAGGGAAGAGTCCCAAAAGGGGAAGGCACCTCCTAGGTGCCTTGGGGAGGAGGGATTCCTCCCTTGGCTGCCGCCCCCTTAGGAGATTGGATCTCCTAGGGCCGGCGCCCCCCCCCCCTAGGCTCCCTATATATAGTGGGGAAGGAGAGCCTCTCAACCCACGCCTTTGGTGCCTCCCTCTCCCTCACCAACACATCCTCCTCCTCCATAGTGCTTGGCGAAGCCCTGCCGGAGTACTGCAGCTCCACCACCACCACGCCGTCGTGCTGCTGTTGGAGCCATCTTCCTCAACCTCTCCTTCCCCCTTGCTGGATCAACAAGAAAGAGACGTTACACTGACCGTACGTGTGTTGAACGCGGAGGTGCCGTCCGTTCGGCACTAGAATCTCCGGTGATTTGGATCACGTCGAGTATGCCTTCCTCATCCCCGTTCTTTGAACGCTTCCGCGCGTGATCTACAAAGGTATGTAGATGCAATTCGATCACTCGTTGCTAGATGAACTCCTAGATGGATCTTGGTGAAACCGTAGGAAAATTTTTGTTTTCTGCATCGTTCCCCAACATGTTGCTCCACCGACGTACTCCTTCCTCCTATATATATCCACGTACCCCCAAACGATCAGATACGGAGCCAAAACCCTAATTCCACCGCCGTAACTTTCTATATCCACGAGATCCCATCTTGGGGCCTCTTCCGGAGCTCCGTCGGAGGGGGCATCGATCACGGAGGGCTTCTACATCAACAGCATAGCCCCTCCGATGAAGTGTGAGTAGTTTACTTCAGACCTACGGGTCCATAGTTAGTAGCTAGATGGCTTCTTCTCTCTTTTTGGATCTCAATACAATGTTCTCCCCCTCTCTTGTGGAGAACTATTCGATGTAATCTTCTTTTTGCGGTGTGTTTGTTGAGACCGATAAATTGTGGGTTTATGATCAAGTCTATCTATGAATAATATTTGAATCTTCTCTGAATTCTTTTATGTATGATTGGTTATCTTTGCAAGTCTCTTCGAATTATCAGTTTGGTTTGGCCTACTAGATTGATCTTTCTTGCAATGGGAGAAGTGCTTAGCTTTGGGTTCAATGTTGCGGTGTCCTTTCCCAGTGATAGTAGGGGCAGCAAGGCACCTATTGTATTGTTGCCATCGAGGATAACAAGATGGGGTTTTCTTCATATTGCATGAGTCTATCCCTCTACATCATGTCATCTTGCTTAAGGCGTTACTCTGTTTTTAACTTAATACTCTAGATGCATGCTGGATAGCGGTCGATGAGTGGAGTAATAGTAGTAGATGCAGGCAGGAATCGGTCTACTTGTCTCGGACGTGATGCCTATATACATGATCATACCTAGATATTCTCATAATTATGCTCAATTCTGTCAATTGCTCAACAGTAATTTGTTCACCCACCGTAGAATACTTATGCTCTCGAGAGAAGCCACTAGTGAAACCTATGGCCCGCGGGTCTATCTATATCATATTTGATCTCCTACTACTTAGTTATTTACTTTGCCTTTATTTTACTTTGCATCTTTATCACAAAAATACCAAAAATATTATCTATATCAGATGTCACTCTCGTAAGTGGCCTTATAGGGATTGACAACCCCTATTTGCATTGGTTGCGAGGATTTATTTGTTTTGTGCAGGTAAGAGGGACTCGTGCGTAGCCTCCTACTGGATTGTTACCTTGGTTCCCAAAAACTGAGGGAAATACTTACGCTACTTTGCTGCATCATCCCTTCCTCTTCGGGGAAAACCAACACAATGCTCAAGAGGTAGCAAGAAGGATTTCTGGCGCCGTTGCCGGGGAGGTCTTCGCAAAAGTCAACATACCAAGTACCCATCACATACCCTTATCTCCTGCATTACATTATTTGCCATTTGCCTCTCGTTTTCCTCTCCCCCACTTCACCCTTGCCGTTTTATTCGCCCTCTCTCTCTATCCTCCCTCTCTTTCTCTATTTGCCTCTTTTTGCCCGCTTGCTTTTTGTTTGCTTGTGTGTTAGTTTGCTTGCTCGTCACGATGGCTCAAGATAATACTAAATTGTGTGACTTCGCCAATACCAACAATAATGATTTCATTAGCACTCCGATTGCTCCTATTACCGATGCTGAATCTTGTGAAATCAATACTGCTTTGCTGAATCTTGTCATGAAAGATCTTTTTTCTTGCCTTCCTAGTGAAGATGCCGCTACCCATCTAAATAGCTTCGTTGCTTTGTGTGACATGCAAAAGAAGAAAGATGTGGATAATGATATTGTTAAATTGAAGCTATTTCCTTTTTCGCTTAGAGATTGTGCTAAAGCTTGGTTTTCGTCTTTGCCTAAAAATAGTATTGATTCATGGAATAAGTGCAAAGATGCTTTTATCTCTAAGTATTTTCCTCCCGCTAAGATCATCTCTCTTAGAAACGATATTATGAACTTTAAGTAACTTGATCATGAACATGTTGCACAAGCTTGGGAGAGAATGAAATTAATGATACGTAATTGCCCTACTCATGGTTTAAATTTGTGGATGATTATACAAAAATTTTATGCCGGATTGAATTTTGCTTCTAGAAATCTTTTAGATTCAGCCGCGGGAAGCACTTTTATGGAAATCACTTTAGGAGAAGCTACTAAACTCCGAGATAATATTATGGTTAATTATTCTCAATGGCATACTGAAAGATCTACTAATAAAAAGGTGCACGCGATAGAAGAAATTAATGTTTTTAGTGGGAAGATGGATGAACTTATGAAATTATTTGCTAATAAGAGTGTTTCTTCTGATCCTAATGATATGACCTTGTCTACTTTGATTGAGAATAATAATGAATCTATGGATGTGAATTTTGTTGGTAGGAACAATTTTGGTAACAACGTGTATAGAGGAAATTTCAATCCTAGGCCTTATCCTAGTAATCCCTCTAATAATTATGGTAATTCCTACAACAGTTCTTATGGAAATTATAATAAGATTCCCTCTGATTTTGAATCTAATATTAAAGAATTTATTACTTCGCAAAAGAATTTTAATGCTATGATTGAAGAAAAATTGCTTAAGGTTGATGATTTGGCTAGGAACATTGATAGAATTTCTCTTGATGTTGATTCTTTGAAACTTAGATCTATTACACCTAAGCATGATATCAATGAGTCTCTCAAAGCCATGAGAATTTCCATTGATGAGTGCAAAGAAAGAACCGCTAGGATGCGTGCTAAGAAAGATGCCTTTATAAGAGTGTGTTCTTCTAGTACCTATGAAAATAATGATGAAGATCTAAAAGTTATTGATGTGTCCCTATTAAAACTTTGTTCTGCAATATGAATCTTGATAATGATGGGACTGAATATGATCCACCTTTACCTAGAAGGCATTCTAAGAATTCGGAATTTATTGATCTTGATGCTAAAATTGATAAAAGTGGGATTGAAGAAATTAAAACCCTAGATGTTGCTAAACCCACTATTATGGATTTCAAGGAATTTAACTATGAAAATTGCTCTTTGATTGATTGTATTTCCTTGTTATAATCCGTGCTAAATTCTCCTCACGCTTATAGTCAAAATAAAGCGTTTACTAAACATATCATTGATGCCTTGATGCAATCTTATGAAGAAAAACTTGAATTGGAAGTTTCTATCCCTAGAAAACTTTATGATGAGTGGGAACCAACTATTAAAATTAGAATTAAAGATCATGAATGCTATGCTTTATGTGATTTGTGTTCTAGTGTTTCCACGATTCCAAAAACTTTGTGTGATTTGTTAGGTTTCCGTGATTTTGATGATTGCTCTCTAAACTTGCACCTTGCGGATTCCACTATTAAGAAACCTATGGGAAGAATTAATGATGTTATTATTGTTGAAAATAGGAATTATGTGCCCATAGATTTTATTGTTCTTTACATAGATTGCAATCCTTCAAGTCCTATTATTCTTGGTAGACCCTTCCTTAGAACGATTGGTGCAATTATTGATATGAAGGAAGGAAATATTAGATTCCAATTTCCATTAAGGAAAGGCATGGAACACTTTCCTAGAAAGAAAATTAAATTACCTTATGAATCTATTATGAGAGCCACTTATGGCTTGCCTACCAAAGATGGCAATACCTAGATCTATTCTTGCTTGTTATGCCTAGAGAGGGGCGTTAAACGATAGCGCTTGTTGGGAGGCAACCCAATTTTATTTTCATTCCTTGATTTTTGCTCCTATATAGTAATAAATAATTTATCTAGCCTCTGTTTTGGTTGTGTTTTTTGTGTTTAATTAGTGTTTTTGCCAAGTAGAACCGTTGGGAAGACTTGGGGAAAGTCTTGTTGAACTTACTGTAAAAAACAGAAACTTTAGCGCCCACGAGAACTACTGCCATTTTTATTTGGAAAGTGCTATTTAGTTAATTATTTTTGCAGAAGATTAATAGATAAATTCCTCACGTCCAGAAATTTATTTTAGAATTTTTGGGGTTCCAGATATTGCGCTAGCTACAGATTACTACAGACTGTTCTGTTTTTGACAGATTCTGTTTTTCGTGTGTTGTTTGCTTATTTTGATGAATCTATGGCTAGTAAAACAGTGTATAAACCATAGAGAAGTTTGAATACAGTAGGTATAACACAAAAATAAATAAAGAATGAGTTCATTACAGTACCTTGAAGTGGTCTTTTGTTTTCTTTCGCTAACAGAACTCACGAGATTTTCTACTTTAAGTTTTGTGTTGTGAAGTTTTCAAGTTTTGGGTAAAGACTTGATGGATTATGGAACAAGGAGTGGCAAGAGCTTAAGATTGGGGATTCCCATGGCACTCCCAAGATAATCTATGGACACCTAAAAGCCAAAGCTTGGGGATGCCCCGGAAGGCATCCCCTCTTTCGTCTACTTCTATCGGTAACTTTACTTGGAGCTATATTTTTATTCGCCACATGATATGTGTTTTGCTTGGAGCGTCTTGTATGATTTGAGTCTTTGCTTGTTAGTTTACCACAATCATCCTTGGTGTACACACCTTTTGAGAGATCCATACATGATTTGGAATTTGTTAGAATACTCTATGTGCTTCACTTATATCTTTTGAGTTATATAATTTTGCTCTAGTGCTTCACTTATATCTTTTAGAGCACGGTGGTGGATTTGTTTTATAGAAACTATTCATCTCTCATGCTTCACTTAGATTATTTTGAGAGTCTTTAATAGCATGGTAATTTGCTTTAAATCCTAATATGCTTGGTATACAAGATTAATAATAAAACTTTCTTATGAGTGTGTTGAATACTATGAGAAGTTTGATACTTGATAATCGTTTTGAGATATGGAGATGGTAATATTAAAGTTGTTCTAGTTGAGTAGTTGTGAATTTGAGAAATACTTGTGTTGAAGCTTGTGATTCCCGTAGCATGCACGTATGGTGAACCGTTATGTGATGAAGTCGGAGCATGATTTATTTATTGATTGTCTTCCTTATGAGTGGCGGTCGGAGACGAGCGATGGTCTTTTCCTACCAATCTATCCCCCTAGGAGCATGCGCATAATACTTTTGCTTTGATAACTTGTAGATTTTTGCAATAAGTATATGAGTTCTTTATGACTAATGTTGAGTCCATGGATTATACTCACTCTCACCCTTCCACCTTTGCTAGCCTCTCTAATACCGTGCACCTTTTCGCCGGTATCATACACCCACCATATACCTTCCTCAAAACAGCCACCATACCTACCTACTATGGCATTTCCATAGCCATTCCGAGATATATTGCCATGCAACTTTCCACCGTTCCATTTATTATGACACACTCCATCATTGGCATATTGCTTACCATGATCATGTAGTTGACATCGTATTTGTGGCAAAGCCACCATTCATAATTCTTTCATACATGTCACTCATGAGTCATTGCATATCCCGGTACACCGCCGGAGGCATTCATATAGAGTCATATTTTGTTCTAAGTATCGAGTTGTAATTGTTGAGTTGTAAGAAAAATAAAAGTGTGATGATCATCATTATTAGAGCATTGTCCCAGTGAGGAAAGGATGATGGAGACTATGATTCCCCCACAAGTCGGGATGAGATTCCAGACGAAAAATAAAAAAAAGAAAAAAAAGAGGCCATAAAAAAGAGAAAAGGCCCAAATAAAAAAATGAGAGAAAAAGAGAGAAGGGGCAATGCTACTATCATTTTACCACACTTGTGCTTCAAAGTAGCACCATGATCTTCATAGTAGAGAGTCTCTCATGTTATCACTTTCATATACTAGTGGGAATTTTTCATTATAGAACTTGGCTTGTATATGCCAATGGTGGGCTTCCTCAAAATGCCCTAGGTCTTCATGAGCAAGCAAGTTGGATGCACACCCACTTAGTTCCTTTTTGAGCTTTCATATACTTATAGCTCTAGTGCATCCATTGCATGGCAATCCCTACTCACTCACATTGATATCTATTGCTGGGCATCTCCATAGCCCGTTGATACGCCTAGTTGATGTGAGATTATCTTCTCCCTTTTTGTCTTCTCCACAACCACCATTCTATTCCACCTATAGTGCTATGTCCATGGCTCACGCTCATGTATTGCGTGAAAATTGAAAAAGTTTTGAGAATGTCAAAAGTATGAAACAAATGATTGGCTTGTCATCGGGGATGTGCATGATTTAAATATTTTGTGTGGTGAAGATAGAGCATAGCCAGACTATATGATTTTGTAGGGATAACTTTCTTTAGCCATGTTATTTTGAGAAGACATAATTGCTTAGTTAGTATGCTTGAAGTATTATTATTTTTATGTCAATATGAACTTTTGTCTTGAATCTTTCGGATCTGAATATTCATACCACAATTAAGAAGAATTACATTAAAATTATAGCAAGTAGCACTCCGCATCAAAAATTCTGTTTTTATCATTTACCTACTCGAGGACGAGCAGGAATTAAGCTTGGGGATGCTTGATACGTCTCCAACGTATCTATAATTTTTTATTGCTCCATGCTATATTATCTAGTGTTTTGGACATTATTGGGCTTTATTATCCACTTTTATATTATTTTTGGGACTAACCTATTAACCAGAGGCCCAGCCCAGAATTGTTGTTTTTGCCTGTTTTAGGGTTTCGAAGAAAAGGAATATCAAACGGAGTCCAAAAGGAATGAAACCTTCGGGAACGTGATTTTCTCAACGAATAAGACCCAGGAGACTTGGACCCTACGTCAAGGCACAAGAGAGGAGGCCACAAGGTAGGGGGCGCGCCTACCCCCCCCCCCCAGGCGCGCCCTCCACCCTCGTCGGCCCCCTGTTGCTCCACTGACGTACTCCTTCATCCTATATATATCCATGTACCCCCAAACGATCAGATACAGAGCCAAAACCCTAATTCCACCGCCGTAACTTTCTGTATCCACGAGATCCCATCTTGGGGCCTGTCCCGGAGCTCCGACGGATGGGGCATCGATCACGAATGGCTTCTACATCAACACCATAGCCCCTCCGATGAAGTGTGAGTAGTTTACTTCAGACCTATGGGTCCATAGTTAGTAGCTAGATGGCTTCTTCTCTCTTTTTGGATCTCAATACAATGTTCTCCCCCTCTCTTGTGGAGAACTATTCGATGTAATCTTCTTTTTGCGGTGTGTTTGTTGAGATCGATGAATTGTGGGTTTATGATCAAGTCTATCTATGAATAATATTTGAATCTTCTCTGAATTCTTTTATGTATGATTGGTTATATTTGCAAGTCTCTTCGAATTATCAGTTTGGTTTGGCCTACTAGATTGATCTTTCTTGCAATGGGAGAAGTGCTTAGCGTTGGGTTCAATCTTGCGGTGTCCTTTCCCAGTGATAGTAGGGGCAGCAAGGCACCTATTGTATTGTTGCCATCGAGGATAACAAGATGGGGTTTTCTTCATATTGCATGAGTATATCCCTCTACATCATGTCATCTTGCTTAAGGCATTACTCTGTTTTTAACTTAATACTCTAGATGCATGCTGGATAGCGGTCGATGAGTGGAGTAATAGTAGTAGATGCAGGCAGGAGTTGGTCTACTTGTCTCGGACGTGATGCCTATATACATGATCATACCTAGATATTCTCATAACTATGCTCAATTCTGTCAATTGCTCAACAGTAATTTGTTCACCCACCGTAGAATACTTATGCTCTCGAGAGAAGCCACTAGTGAAACCTATGGCCCCGGGGTCTATCTTTATCATATTTGATCTCCTACTACTTAGTTATTTACTATGCCTTTATTTTACTTTGCATCTTTATCATAAAAATACCAAAAATATTATCTATATCATATCTATCTCACTCTCGTAAGTGGCCTTATAGGGATTGACAACCCCTATTTGCGTTGGTTGCGAGGATTTATTTGTTTTGTGCAGGTACGAGGGATTCGCGCGTAGTCTCCTAATGGATTGATACCATGGTTCTCAAAAACTGAGGGAAATACTTACGCTACTTTGCTGCATCATCCCTTCCTCTTCGGGGAAAACCAACGCAGTGCTCAAGAGGTAGCAGCGCCGCCTTCACGGTTTTTTCCTTTTCTCGTTGGCCGGGGTCCTGTCGGGACAAGGCCTCGGTGTTTGGCGCCTCTTTGGAGGAAGGGTCCTTCGGGGGCGTCCCGCTCTCCACAGCGTTTGAGCTCAGCAAGTCCTCTGATGAGGATTGTTCGGTATGGGACCTCGCTGGACTACAAGAAATATACGGCTTAGGTTAAAATACTAAGCCACGATGAGTTCGTATGCTTAAACGTATTCGGATACTCACGAGTTCACCAAGGGCTGGGCCCTGGGATCCCATGTCGTGCCGCTGTCGGCGGCGGCAGGAGACTCCTCTTGACGAGGAATCTTTCCTCTTTTGGGTAGTTCGGCCTCCAAGGTTGCGGAGGCCGTCCTCTTCCTACTTCCCTCCGCAGGGGATTCATCTCCCTCCTCCTTTTTGTCCTCTTCAAAGGCGGAATGGGCTTTAGAGCCTTCGGGTATTGTGCCCGAAGTGCTGCAACGATGAAGGCCGCCCCGAGTCTTTTTAGCCCCCTTCTCGGCCGTCTTCTTCGGCACATTGTAGGGCGCCGGGACCAGCATCTTCGTCAAAAGTGGGATGGCCGGGTCTTCGGGCAGCGGGGCCGGACAATGGATCCGCTCCGCCCTCTTTGTCCATCTCTGGGGAAGTTGAATAAACACGCGTCAAGCGCGTCCATTGGGTCATGCGGATGGAAAAGTTTGGTAAACTCACCGAACTTGCAGGGCGAGACAGTTGGTACCCGCGGTCTTCGGCGGAGTCCGGCCACGATTTGCAGGACTTAAAAAAGCACCTTCCAAATATCCTCGTGCGACGAGCCGAAGAGCCTTCGCAAGGTTTGGTGCCTGGCCGGATCAAACTCCCATAGATTGCGAGTCCGGTGTTGACAAGGTAGTATTCGGCGGACTAACATCACCTGGACTACGTCGACGAGTTCAATGTTCTTATCCCCCATATCCTTAACGCGCATCTGGAGCACCGACAGTTCGTCGGACGAGGACCAATCCAGTCCTTTTTTGACCCAGGACGTAAGCCGCAGAGGGGCGCCAGATCGAAACTCGGGAGAAGCAGCCCGCTCCTTGCCGCTCGGCTCAGTGATCTAAAACCACTATTGTTGCCACTCCTTGACAGAATCATTAAAGGTTCTTGTTAGCCATATGGCATTGGGCATCTTGCTTACCATAGCGCCCCCACACTCGGCGTGCTCGCCGCCCACCACCTTGGGCTTCACATTAAAGACCTTCAGCCATAGACCGAAGTGTGGCGAAACGCGGAGAAAAGCCTCGCACACGACAATGAATTTTGAGATGTTAAGGAAGGAATTAGGGGACAGATCATGAAGATCGACCCCATAATAGTACATGATACCGCAACGAATGGGTGAAGGGGAAATCCCAGCCCACGGACGAAGTGAGGGAGGAATACAACCCTCTCGTGGGGTTCCGGAGTGGGCACGATCTGTCCCGCCGTCGGGAGACGGTGGCCGATTTTCTTAGCCAGATACCCGGCCTCCCGAAGCTTTTTGATATCCTTCTCTCGGACAGTAGAGGCCATCCATTTGCCCCCTGCTCCGGATCCAGAAATCTTTGGAAGACCTCTTGTGGGTAGAGGAGGAGAACGCTCGCGCGTTGGAGCCTGAGCAGAATGGAATGAGTTGGGAAGAAGGTATGGGTGAAGAGGGTGAATTCTTGTCCCTTTATAAGGGTGGAAGAGGCGATGCGCCCCCCTCGCTTGGTAAAATCTCTTATTCCCCAAGCGCCGTAAGTAATGGCACGGTTGGGTTACCCATGTCCGTATTGATGAGAATCCCGTAATAAGGGGAACACGATCTATGCTTTGACAGGACGTGTCAAGAAAACTGCCCCATGTTATGTGCGGTGCTGGTTGAGAAAAACGGTTCGAATAATGACCGAGCCATGACGTAACGTTGTGCTATCTAAACACATCAGCAGATTAAGATTTGTGGAAATATTATTCTCTCTACGGTGGTATGTGGAAATTATTTTGCAGAGTCGGACACTATTCTGGTGTTCAAAATCTTCTATGGAGTATTCGGAGGCAGAACCCGCCTTGCAATGCCGAAGACAACACTGCGCGCCGGACTCATCGTCATTGAAGCCTGGTTCTGGGGCTACTGAGGGAGTCCTGGATTAGGGGGTCTCCGGACAGCCGAATTATATCCTTTGGTCAGAATGTTGGACTATGAAGATACAAGATTGAAGACTTCGTCCCGTGTCCGGATGGGATTCTCCTTGGCGTGGAAGGCAAGCTAGGCAATACGGATATGTAGATCTCCTCCCTTTTAACCGACTCTGCGTAAACCTAGCCCCCTCCGGTGTCTATATAAACCGGAGGGTTTAGTCCGTAGGACAACATACAATCATACCATAGGCTAGCTTCTAGGGTTTAGCCTCTCCGATCTCGTGGTAGATCAACTCTTGCAATACTCATATCATCAAGAACAATCAAGCAGGACGTAGGCTATTACCTCCATCAAGAGGGCCTGAACCTGGGTAAACATCGTGTCCCCTGCCTCCTGTTACCATCCGCCTTAGACGCACAGTTCGGGACCCCCTACCCGAGATCCGCCGGTTTTGACACCGACAGCGGCCATGGATCTCGGCTTTTCTTGGCCGAGGTGGCGGGCGAGCCATTCATCACGGATGCTATGCTTAAAGGCCGCTAGGGCTTCGGCATCCGGACAGTCAATGATTTGGTTCTTTTTGGTTAGGAACCTAGTCCAGAATTTTCTGGCTAACTCTCCAGGTTGCTGAACTATGTGGCTTAAGTCATCGGCATCGGGTGGCTGGACATATGTACCTTGGAAGTTATCAAGGAAGGCTTCTTCCATGTCCTCCCAGCTGCTGATGGAATTCTCAGGCAAGCTATTTAGCTAGTGTCGAGCTGGCCCTTTAAGTTTTAGTGGGAGGTATTTGATGGCGTGGAGGTCATCTCCACGGGCCATGTGGATGTGGAGAATAAAGTCCTCAATCCATACTGTGGGATCGGTTGTTCCGTTGTATGATCCAATGTTGACAGGCTTGAACCCCTCGGGGAATTCGTGATCCAGCACCCCATCTGTGAAGCAGAGAGGGTGTGCGGCGCCTCTATATCGGGCCGTCTCACAGCGCACCTCCGATGAAGTCTGTTTGCGGTTATCGGCCCGGGTGTGACTAGGTTTGTCACGTCCGAATAGGTAGCCGTCCTCTCGAGTCGCGAAGTGTCATCGCGATCCATAGATTGATCTGGTGTGTCCTGCTCTGCTGTCTAGATCCCGCCGAAGGTCGTGTGTGTTGTCCCGAGCTGTTCTGTCCCTGTTTTTGCGAGGCGGTGGGGCGGGCTGTTGTTCGGCCTGAGTTGCCGTTTTATCCCGACCGCGGGGTGGTCGGTCCGCCATACTATCCCGACCACGTGGTGGTCGGTCCGCATTGCATGAGGGAGGTATGGGATCCGGTGCTTCCTCATTGAACGGAGGTAGCAGTCTACGCTTTGGGTAACTCTTGACTGGGCGCTCGAGGCCGTATTCTTCGGCTGCCAGGACATCAGTCCACCTGTCAATGAGCAGGTCTTGATCAGCCTGGAGCTAGTGCTTCTTCTTCTTCATGCTTCTAGCAGTAGCTATTAGCTGGCGCTTGAAGCGTTCCTGCTCTAGGGGTGCCTCAGGCACGATGAAATCCTCGTTGTCGGGGCTCTCCTCATCTTCGGAGACTGGATGATAACTATCATCATCCGGGTCATTGGGCATGGCCTGTTTATCAGGGTCATCTTGCCTATTGTCTTGTTGCTCCTGTTCGGATGCAGCTCCAACAGGGTCTTCATTGTTTTCGGCGTCGCCCGGAGTACTATTTTCTCCGGTGCCAGTGTTGCCATCTTTTGAGCGACGAGGCTTAGAACGACGTTTAGGGCGCCGGCGCTTGGACTGTGTCTCAGAAGGCTTATCCGCAACTGGATCCCCTTTGTCATTGTCGCTAGCTTTTTTAGGTGTGTCAACCATGTACACATCGTACGAAGAGGTGGCCGTCCAACGTCCAGTAAATGGCGGGTCTTGGCCTTGCTCCTGGTCGGCATCGTCGTCCATACCGTCGATATCTTTGGAGCCGTAATCAAGCACATTGGTTAAGTCATCGACGGTGGCTATGAAGTGGGCGGCGGGTGGGAAGCAAAATTCCTTGTTATTAGCCTTTGGCTCGAACCGAACATAGTCCGGCAGTGAGTCCTTATCCAAGGACAAGTTCTTTAAAGAGTTTAGCACATCACCCAAAGGTGAGTGCTGGAAAATGTCTGCGGCGCTAAATTCAAAAATCGATAACTGATCCAGCTCGGTGTCCGCGGGCGTACCCGGTCCGGGACTTATAGCCGGAGACGAGTCCGGAGTTCCATTGACGCAAATATTGCGGGGTGCCGAGTCCGTGTACGGCTCCAACACCGCAGACTCTGTGGCCTCGGATGGCACGATCTGCTCTGGTTCTAAGGCTGTTGCAGCAATAGGGGCCATCTCCTGGGTGTGATCCGATGACAGATTTAAGGCATGTCCATCGGGGTGAGGGGAGCGATCGCTGCGGTCTCAAACCCATTGAAGATCAAGTCTCCACGGATATCCGTGACATAGTTCAAGCTTCCAAATCTGACCTGGTGGCCAGGGACGTAGCTATTGATCTGCTCCAGATGGCCATGCGAACTGGCCCATAGTACGAAGCCGCCGAACACGAAAATCTGTCCGGGGAGGAAGGTTTCTCCTTGGACAGCGTCTCTATAGACGATTGAAGGGGCCATCGAACCTTTCGTCGACAGCACAGTGGAACTCTCAATGAAAGCACCAATGTCGGTGTCAAAACCGGCGGATCTCGGGTAGGGGGTCCTGAACTGTGCGTCTAGGATCGATGGTAACAGGAGACAGGGGACACAATGTTTACCCAGGTTCGTGCCCTGTCTATGGAGGTAATACCCTATGTCCTGCTTGATTGATATTGATGAATATGAGTGTTACAAGAGTTGATCTACCACGAGATCGTAATGGCTAAACACTAGAAGCCTAGCATGTATGACTATGGTAATGAATGTATACCTTTTCCGGACTAACCCCTTCGGTTTATATAGATACCGAGGGGATCTAGGGTTTACATAGAGTCAGTTACATAAGAAGGAATCTTCATAGTCGGTCGCCAAGCTTGCCTTTCACGCCAAGGAGAGTCCATTCCGGACACATGCACAGTCTTCGGCCTTCATGTCTTCACAGCCCATCAGTCCGGCCCATGGATAACGGGTCGGACGCCTGAGGACCCCTTAGTCCAGGACTCCCTCAGGTGCTATCTCCTGGGTATGGTCGGATGACAGACTTAGGTCATGCTCATCGCGGTGGCAGGGAGCGGCTGCCATGGGCTCGAATCCGTCGAAGATTAAGTCTCCACGAATATCAGCAATGTAGTTCAAGCTTCCAAACCTGACTAGATGGCCAAGGGCGTACCTGTCGATCTGCTCTAAGTGGCCAAGCGACTTGGACCGCATGACGAAGCCGCCAAATATGAAAATCTATCCGGGGAGGAAAACTTCACCGTGGACAGCATTGTTGTAGATGTTTGACGGGGCCATCGAACCTCTTGAAGACGACACAGCGGAACTCTCAATGAAAGCACCAATGTCGGTTCTATATCCGGCGTATCTCGTAGTAGGGGTCCTAAGCTAGGCGTCTTGGAGCGATGGTAACACGGGCACGGGATTTTACCCAGGTTCGGGCCCTCTTGATGGAGGTAAAACCCTACATCCTGCTTTTGATTATATTGATATGGGTGTGGTACAGGGTACATGTGTCTACCACGAGATTGATCTAATGAATATGATCCCCTATTGACTAGCCTGGCCTTGGTTTATATAACACACTAGAGGCCTAGGGTTTAGGAGAGTCCTTGGCTTGGGCGCCAAGTCTTGTAGAAACCTCCTTGTATGCAGCATGGGCTGCCCAATCCAGCTGGTCGGGAGACGACGTGGTGAGTACCCCCTAGTCCAGGACACCTTCAGAGGTAGCCCACAAGGGGCAGTCGCGCCCCCTCCCTATAGGGAGTCCGAATTGGACTAGGGAGGGGGGCCACCCTCCCCCTTTCCTTCTCCTCTTCCTCTCCCTTCCCTCTTTCCCCCTTCCGAAAAAGGAAAGGGAGTCCAACTAGGATTGGTAGTCCTAGTTGGACTCCCCCCTTTGGCGCGTCCCCTAGGCCGGCCGCTTCCTCCCCTCCTCCTTTATATAACGGGGCAGGGGGCACCCCAAAGGCACATCAATTGTTCCTTAGCCGTGTGCGGTGCCCCCCTCCACAGTTTACCACCTCGGTCATATTGTCATAGTGCTTTGGTGAAGCCCTATGCGGATCACATCACCAACATCGTCGCCACACCGTCGTGCTGACGAAACTCTCCCTCGACCCTCTACTGGATCAAGAGCCGAGGGACGTCATCGTGCTGAATGTGTGCTTAACACGGAGGTGTCGTACGTTCGTTACCTGGATCCGTTGGATCGTGAAGACGTTCGACTACATCAACCGCTTTACATAACGCTTCCGCTTTCGGTCTATGAGGATACATAGACACACTCTCCCATCTCGTTGCTATGCTTCTCCTAGATAGATCTTGCGCGATCATAGGAATTTTTTTGAATTACTATGTTCCCCAATAGATCATCTCATACAATAACGTATATCACATCATGTCTTGACCATATCACATCACAACATGCCCTGCAAAAACAAGTTAGACGTCCTCTACTTTGTTGTTGCAAGTTTTACGTGGCTGCTACGGGCTTCTAGCAAGAACTATTCTTACCTTCGCATCAAAACCTCAATGGTGATTTATCAAGTTTGTTGTTTTAACCTTCAACAAGGACCGGCCGCAGTCAAATTTGATTCAACTAAAGTTGGAGAAACAGACACCCGCCAGCCACCTTTATGCAAAACTAGTTGCATGTCTATCGGTGGAACCAGTCTCATGAACGCGGTCATGTAAGGTTGGTCCGGACCGCTCCATCCAACAATACCACCGAATAAAAATAAGACATTGGTGGTAAGCGGTATGATGATCACTGCCCACAACTCTTTGTGTTCTAGTCGTGCATATCATCTACGCATAGACCTGGCTCGGATGCCACTGTTGGGGAACATAGCATGCAATTTCAAAAAAAACCTATGCTCACGCAAGATCTATCTAGGAGATGTATAGCAATGAGAGGGGGAGAGTGTGTCCACGTACCCTCATAGACCGAAAGCGGAAGAGTTTGACAAAGCAGTTGATGTAGTCAAACTTCTTCTCGTTCCGACCAATCAAGCACCGAATGTATGACACCTCCGAGTTCTGCACATGTTCAGCTCGATGACGTCCCTCGAACTCTTGATCCAGCAAAGTGACAAGGGAGAGTTTCATCAGCACGACGACGTGGTGACGGTGATGGTGAAGTGATCCACGCAGGGCTTCGCCTAAGCACTACGTGAATATGACCGGAGGCATAAACTGTGGAGGGGGTGCCGCACACGGCTAACAACTATTGATGTGTGTTCTAGCGGTGAACGTTTAAGCATGTGGACCATACGGGTTCGAGAACTATATAGGTTGGAGGGGAGGAGAGGAACCCAAGGGGGCGCCCCAAGTAGGAGGAATCCTACTTGGGCACCTCCCAATTCGGCCTCCCCCCTTCCATATTCATCGGAAGGTGAAAGGAAGGAGGGAGGAGAGAAGGAAGGGGAGGCTGAATTGCTCCCCTTCCTTTCTCTCTTCCCCTCTTTCCTTCCCCCTTATTTTGGCCTACATGGGGCACATTGTCTGTCCCCTTCTTGGCCCATTAGGCCCATGTAGTTGCCGGGGGATTCCCGGAACCCCTTCCGGTGACCTGATATGTACCCAGTACCCCCACGTCACTTCCGGTGTCCGAATATCATCATCCTATATATGAATCTTTATCTCTCGACCATTTCGAGACTCCTCTTCATGTACGTGATCTCATCCGAGACTCCAAACAACATTCAGTCATCAAATCACATAACTCATATAATACAAAATCGTCATCGAACGTTTAAGCGTGCGGACCATACGGGTTCGAGAACTATGTAGACATGACCGAGACACCTCTCCGGTAAATAACCAATAGCGGAACCTGGATGCTCATATTGGTTCCCACATATTCTACGAAGATCTTTATCGGTTGTACCGTAATGACAACATACGTTATTCCCTTTGCCGGAGAGGTGTTACTTGCCCAAGATTCGATCATCGGTATCTTCATACCTAGTTCAATCTCATTACCGGCAAGTCTCTTTACTCGTTCCGTAGTACATCATCCCGTAATTAACTCATTAGTCACATTGCTTGCAAGGCTTATTATGATTCGCATTACCGAGAGGGCCTAGAGATACCTCTCCAATACTCGGAGTGATAAATCCTAATCTCGATCTATGCCAACCCAACAAACACCTTCGAAGATACCTGTAGAGCATCTTTATAATCACCCAGTTATGTTGTGACATTTGATAGCACACAAGGTATTCCTCCGGTATTCGGGAGTTGCATAATCTCATGGTCGAAGGAATATGTATTTGACATGAAGAAAACAATAGCAATAAAACTGAATGATCAATATGCTATGCTAATGGACGGGTCTTGACCATCACATCATTCTGCTAATAATGTGATCCCGTTCATCAAATCACAACACATGTCTATGGTTAGGAAACTTAACCATATTTGATTAATGAGCTAGTCTAGTAGAGGCTTACTAGGGACACGGTGTTTTGTCTATGTATCCACACATGTATCAAGTTTTCAGTTAACACAATTCTAGCATGAATAATAAACATTTATCATGATATAAGGAAATATAAAATAAAAACTTTATTATTGCCTCTAGGGCATATTTCCTTCAGCTAAAACCATTTAGCACTAAGAACGACAAGGAGTGATTCTTGTTGAAGTCACATGGAAAGAGTTTTTCTAAGACTCGGTGTCCCAAAACACTGATGAGCAAAATACATGATGGAGATTCCACACACTCTTGTGTTTGGATTAATCATGTATTCCATGGTATGTAAAACAACCAGATATGTCCAATACTCCCAAGCTGTTGCGAGTATAGATACCAAAGTGATCCAAAGTACTGATCATGGGACAATAGTGAAAAAAGGTCATTGAGTGCTAAAGTAGCACTGATGACATGTTTTCTTGCAAGTGGAGATCATGAAGAGTTCGTTGTAAAAGGTTACATCGATACAGTCTTCATCATTTCTCCACGCGATTTTCGTTTTAAATTGAGGGTTTTGTGTTGCACACAATACGGTGGCACGGTAAGTTGGAATTGTTTTAAACAAGTTACTGTGGTGGATTCTAAAATAGAGGCGAAGTATGTTGCCGCTTCCGAAGCGACAAAGACAACGATGTTGAATCATATAGTTCATTCATGAACTTATTATGGTTCCAAGAAGGCTTTGGTCAATGGGACACTATTGCAGATAGTTGCTCCATAGCTCAGTCTGAGGAATCAAGTTTCGACCAATGATTCACATATATACAAAGCCAAGTCCGCACAAAATATGAATTTTGTGAAAGCGTGAAAATGCGAGGATATGCAGATTTACACACGGAGCTGAAGTTGTCAGATCCGTTGGACATCAGGCTATACCACATGCGGAGCATATTTTACACCGGTGTGCCATGGGTGTAAAGTGCACTAGCATTAACTAGATTATTGACTCTAGTGAAAGTGGGAGTTTGTAGGAGATATGCCCTAGAGGCAATAATAAATGTTATTGATTATCTCCTTTTTCAAAATTATCTTTATGTTCCATGTTATAACTGCTATGGTTCTCGAGTCTACAATAACACGAAGCTCGGAGGAAGACTCATATGCACGTGTGGAATAATAAACGATAAGAAGTATTCCTAGTCTGACCTCTAAGACTAGCTCAAGTGTCGCATGATGGTTTTATTTTCCTGATCATGGGCATGACTATGCTGGCAACTTTGAGGGCAGAATGTTAGGAGAACGCTTGTGTTGAATCAACCTGATTGATGTTATGCCATGAGATACATTCGTCACAAGTTGATGGTTTATAACACAGAGAAAGTTTACGTTTGCATGATTCCTTAGACCATGAGAGTATCAAGTTTCTTCATGCTTGCTTCATGAACTTTGGGGTTTGTTAAACGTCATCCATAAATGGGTGGCTATTACGGAAGCTTACGGGTTCATGGAAAAGTATGTCAAGTAACTTGATAGCTCAAGATTGGGATTTGCTCCTCCGACGATGGAGAGATATCTCTGGGCCCTCTCAGTGTTACGGTATCCATCATCGTCTGGCCAGGCACAGTGTGATGTGATCACAGGGATGCCGGAACACGAAAATGAGAAAAGAGAACAAAACTGATAACGAGGTAACTAGCATAGTGGACAAGTTGTTGATCTACAGGGATGCAAGTAAATCTCACCTCAGGTATTTGTAACATATCGCGAAGAAACATGGATAGCACACAACAACTGGAGGTTCACTCGAATATTTATTCGTGTGGGTATAGGGGTCAATATGGGTGTCCACGGCTCCGATGTTGTTCATTGATCGGAGAGAGTTCCAGCCATGTCTATACTTCACCGAACCTATAGGGTCACACGCTTAAGGGTCATCTATCTGCTAAATAATAGACACGGAGTCTGAGAGAAATTCACCAAAAAAGTTTCGGACACACCAGAAAGGTTCTGAAGAGCACTGAAATAGTTTCAGTAAAACCAAAAAGTTGTTTTGGGTATTCCATTAAGTCAAATTGGTTCTGGCACATGCCTGATAATTCTTGGAGGGTGCCAAAATTATTCTGGAACCTTCTGGGAATTTTCCAGGATAAAAATCGGAAATGTTCCGGAGCTGCCGAAACCACTTCAGATGCTTTTTGCGGATGAAAATCACTAATCCGGAGTTGTTCTGGAATGCGTTGAAAATTATTTTAGTGGGTATTGAAAATGTTATAAGCCCACATAAATATTTTCAGTTCGAACCGATGCTGAAAAATGTCATCGTGAATAGTGAAAGTGCTTTTTGGATATTTTTTGGAAAGCCACTTTTTTGGGCTTTGCTCAAAAGATCTAAGGGATGACTTGGTGGATGGAAAGGTGGTGGGACCACTCAATGAGGCAGCCATTTTCGTTCATGGCCTTGGGGGGCATGGGGCTTCCTTCCACCATTTGGTGCTCCACTTGCCTCCCCATTTTGCCCTTATGTATGACATAAAGCATGGGCACTTTGGGTGTTTCATGTGGCACACTACCCCTTGGTTTTCCTATAAATAGGAGGTGAGGGGGCTTCCCAAACCTCATCCTTGCTCTCATACACATGCCATAGACTTGTCTGGCTTCTCTCTCCCTCCCACGAAAAGAGTTTCGTAGAGCCGAAAGGTTGTTTGGGTTCCGGCGGGAACTAGATCTGGATGGCGAAGCCTAGCCGGATAGATGACATTGTATGTGTGCAACCCCATAGAGAGGTCGTAGGTTCGATCTTTGTGCCCGAGGGGCTGTTTTGAGAGTGCCTCCCGAAGGGCTATCCAAGTGATAGTCCGAGTTCTATGAGTCCTCCCGAAGGGCTGTTCGAGTGACCGTCCGAGGGACTGTTCGACCGCCTCCCGGAGGGCTGTCCGTGGGGCAGATGAGGGAGTACTTCCTCACGGTTGAGAGGTTCTAAATCCTAGCTGTGGGGATCTGCACCGCCGATCGTCATCGACTCAAAATTTCCGCTGCGCTACGAGTCGGTAACAAAAAAGATCAAACCTTGTATGCAGTCTCCATAGTGGTCCTGGGCTGGTGCGTAGGTCGGATTTTTTTTTTGTTTTCTGCTGCGTTACCCAACAAAATGCATATGCAACAAATTTAAATCTACGTTAGGATGAAAGAGCAAAGAAAAATAAATAATCTTAGCGAGTTCATATAGAAGAGAGAAGATGTGAATCCAAAGGACAAAGAAAATGTTAGTACGTGGTAATATTACGGTCTAATAGATCTGACTCCTCATAAGAGAGCGCGTGAATGAATAGAAGCTTTATAAAATTCCCCTCAGGGATGATCCCATAGAAGTTATTTTACAGATGGAATAGGTGCACGGGCAATAAAATATATAGATTTCAAAAAAAATTGGTGTTTTACTGAATGCTATATATCCTTCTATAGCTAAATAATTATCTTCTCTACACTCTAAACAAGTTCTCAAGGAAACAATGGCTAAATGTAGCAGCAACTATAAACTAAACAATACAAGGAATATAATCCAAAGGAAGAGCTCATCAAATTCTATTTCCAGCAGCAAGGACAATATGGCAGAATTGGTCTACTGAAGATACTTCCAAATGAATTGGGTGTGTGGCTTTGTCACCTTGGCGAATCATCTAAATTTTAAACAGAAGAAATGATATTTACATCACTGCTGTACAAGATCTAGGTTTTCTTAGAGAAGCATATTACTACATAACCATCCAATGCAAGGCAATTGTAAGTGCATCTAGTGCCCCTTAGTGATTCTGGTGTGTTGAAGACTTATATGTTAAGGGACTAATGCGTTTGTGAGTGTACACAGGTCTATAAGTCTATGAGGAGTTTGATATTTACAGAGAAAGTCGACCCCTAAAAATGAAGTTCTTCGACTGAAGACTTTGGATTTCTGAAGACTTTCTGAAGACTTTGAAAGTGAAGAAATTGGTGTGGCCGTGAAGACTTGGTATTCATTCGAGGAACATGAAGCGTGAAGACTTTTATTTTCATAGTTTCATTTTATCTTTCTTGAGTCATAGGAAACACCATACTGTTAAAGGGGGTCGAGGAAATACTAAGGAAAAGTTTCCAAGTGATGCTCAACTCAAAATCCTACACCTACCAATTCCTTCGAGTGAAGCCATTGGAAATCTCATGCAGTTTAGTCAAATTTCTTCAGTGACAGAGATGACGTTCTTCCGGTCTTTGAGGAATTTGTTCTGACTGAGGAGTTAGGAATTCGCCAGTGCGGATTGCCTATAGGTGATGAACATGATAGCTCTGAGGAATTTGATAGTCAAATTTCCGACCGTTGATGTGCTACGCGCCAGCTGTCCCAAAATATCTTCCCACCTAACGGTCATATCATTGAAGGGCATTTATGCCTTATCATGTCGGGCTGCTCCCTAGGCTATAAATAGCCGCCCCCTACAACCACTAGCTGTATGGCTGCTCCGAGAGAAACTGACACTTGTCATTTGAGAGCATCCCATCCTCCGAGGACTTTGAGAGAAAATCATCAAGTGAGGAAAACCCAAACCCAAACACCTACAAACCCAAAGTGATTCAGCATCACTAAAGAGATTGATCCTGCGTGGATCCGACGCTTGTTACCTTTGAAGACTGTGCATCTTCCAAACAGTTAGGCGTCATGGTCTAGAGCATCCAAGAGGAAATTGTGGATCACCAAGTGACCGAGTTTGTGAAGGTTTGGAAGTCACCTGAAGACTTACCACGAGTGATTGGGCGAGGTCTGTGTGACCTTAGCTCAAGGGGAATACAGTGAGGACTAAGTGTCATGAACTGCGTGTTCAGGGCTGGGTGTGCGGGACTATGTGTCCTCAGGTTTGAATACCTAGTCGTCATAAACAGACATACAACTGTCACAGCAGTTGGAACTGGTCTACCAAATCATTGTCTTCACCGAGCTAACTGGTTCTATTTCCTCAACCCTTCCATTTCATCATTTCTGTTTTGTGTGCTTGTTCATATCTATTCAAAGACTTTGACTTAAGACTTTCTCAATTCCCTCAGTTCAATTTCTTCAGTCTGTTTGTCTTCCTGTGTTTATGCTTTATGTACTCTATGCTTGTTTTCATTTCATCATGATGAACATGCTTATGTTCTGTTATGTTTGCATCTGAGTACTTATTCCGCTGCAAGTAGTTCTTCGCTTAGGAATTTCCTCACCCTGAAATTTCTCAATGAAGAATTCATAAAAATCGCCTATTCACCCCCCCTCTAGCCGACTTAACGCACTTTCTGCAATAACATAACAACAACCTCTTATTGGATAGAAAGAAAAGAATATGCTAATGGTGCACTGACAAAATCTCTTATACCATTTGGATATTACAAGGAATAACCAGTGGTTGTACCACACACTTCACAAAAAATGGCAATATGGGATATGCATCCAAACGACCATTGTTAGAAAGAAGCATATATACACATGTAAGTGGGCAAATGACGTACAAACAATTGTATAGATACACACGGATAGAGATGGAAAAAAGGTAAGGACCTGATCCCATGGCAGCATTTCTGTCATCTGTGTCCTCTAAAGAAATGAACGGGACTGCAGCAGCTAGCTCACTGGAAAAAGAATAGTCGCGTCCAACATAGATGTAAGCACAGATGACACACATGCACAGAAGAAGATCAAGGGATAGAAGAATCACCAACATGTAAACCCAGACAGCAAGTTGCACAAAAATCATCACCTGCAAATAAGAAAATGGAGCACCAAAGAAGCCAAATTAGTCAAAAATCTAAGATAAAAGGACTAAAATAATGAGCTCTAGAGCACAATGGTAAAGAAATAATCATTTAATTACTTCAAGACGTTCAACATATCATGTGTGCCTTAAGTTGTATAATAATGTAGAAGCCAGAGAACAATGGTAAAGAAATAATCATTATCGTTACTTCATGAAGTTCAATATATCATGTGTGCCTTAAATCGTATAATAATGTAGAAGTAACTACAACCGAGAGGAAGACAACACACACCTTAGGGTAGAAGATGAGCAGTGAGCATTCGTACTAAACCAGGGACATCATTGTAACGACCGAACCTGATAAGATTCAAGTCTCTGTGCTCATTGTGCTAGTCCCTGGATTGATTCGTTAGCACACACAGTACATAGGAATATCAAAGTACCAAGTGCATCATTTACTACAACATATGATCCAGAATTTATAAAGTGTTACAAACCGAGTAGCACATAGCTAGCTTTATTAAATAAAATAGTGGAAAGGTAGTATAAATAAACAATAAGTCCCATCAATGCCCACTGGCAAAATGCTGAGTGAAGACTCACGACCCTACTTTATCTCACTGATCATCTGAATATCCTACAACATGATAACTTGCGGCCAGAAGCGTAAATACATTGAATGTATTGGCAAATAACACAAGTGATATAGCAAACCTACATCCACAAAGCAATGTATGACAAATAGAACACTCAAGTTGGTTTGGCATAAACTAACTTCATCTACCTCCACTGTCAAGGTTTACCGTCACCTCTAATTTATATGCCCAGGAGAACCCAAGAAATCCTAGGTTAACATGACAAGAACTTCCGAAGTCTCTCAAGTGCGCTCTGTCAGTGGGCATTCTCTAGGAACGATAGAGCGCTTTGCCAAGGACGCATTCACCTGATTTAAGTTTCAAAATTATACCTCGCCTCAAGTGCGCTCTGTCAATGGCGCATTCTCTAGGGACAATAGAGTGCTCTGCCAGTGACACATTCACCTGGTAAAAAGTCCCGAGCCTACAACTATAAACGCTCACCACTTACATGAATCACTCGAGACCAAACCACACCTACCATAACAATGTGAAGCACACAATCACATAATACAATCAATACCCAGATATGACAACACAGAACATACAAATCAAAGCAAGCACATATCATAGCATAAAAAACTACACATGCATAGCAGAATATAGGATGAGCAAAATCTAAAGTGCAAACTTGCCTTGAACGATGCTGAAGTATTCTTACACTTAATTTTGATCCGCTTCGCACTCCGGACAATATATATGTTTAATGAAGGCATCGATAAATAAACCATTCTCGCATAATACTAAAATAATGTCAACATGATGAAATTAAATAAAATTCCAATAAATGAAACCTATCAATAGGTAAATATATCTTACATGCTAATAGGATCATAATGCAAAAAGAATCAAATAAATTGGATAAACGGTTTAAAAGATATGGCCTCCGAAAGGATGAATTCAAATTTTAACAATGCAAAAGTGTGAAATTGTGATTCTCCTAGATTCTCCTGGTCAACATAAGTACACACGAAAATGAATCACTCAATTTGACTAAACAGACCAAGAGATATAGCTAACCGAAATTTGGATGAAAATCTGTCCCAAAAGGACTTTGAGCTGCTGCGGCTACTGTAGAATGTGGCCACGTGGCGCAATGCTATTGGCCAGAAACTGTCCGTTGTGGTAGCTAAAGAGCGGACGGCCGAATTCTAGTGCATACCGGTTGGAAGAAAAAAAAAACAGAAGTTGATCTGGGCAGTCCACATCGGACGGATGGGAGATGTGCTCACCGGAGAACAGAGGCTGGGTGGTCGGACTTAGGAAGACGACGGCGCGAGCGGCCCAGTGGTGACGCGGGGAACGGCCACGGCGGGTCTCTGGTGACAGAAAGTCAACGAGTGGACGAGCAGCTCCACGATGAATCGGATGGAGATCTCGGCGGCGACGATTACGTCCTCTGGTGGCGTCGGTGAGCGACTGCTGCAACGGCGGCGGTACTCTGCTTCGGGCGGAGGTCCTAGGGATCGATGTGATGCTTCCCTGTGCGAGATACTCCTATATGGTTATGGAGACATAGGAAATCAAGACGAAGACGACAGAGGGTAAGGGAGGCGCTGGAAACCTTCTGTGGCGACGAATTTGACCGGCGACGGAAGCTTCAAGTGGCTGTACTCCGGCGAGATCGGGACGACGCCCTAGGGCGCGGGAGAACTTCGTTTTTGCGAGAATCGGTTGAGCAGGATTCGGGAAGAATATATAGGGGGTCGGGCGTGGTAGAAGGATCAAAAACAGATACGAATCGACAAGGATTTGAGTCGGGTTGACTCGGCATCGTGCATGAACAAGAGTTTGACCCGAGGAGGAAGATGACCAGGCTGTGGTCCACCCGTCAGCGGCAGGGAGGGAAAGAAAAGAAAAACAAAACAAAGGAAAGAAAGAGAGCTCTGCGGGGTGGGTTGCTTGCTGAGCAAATGGGCCCCTGGCCTGCTATCTGCTGCGCGGCGTTGCGCGCGCACGAGCGAGGAAAAGGAATGGGTTGCTGCTAGCCCAGATGAACAGTAAAACCTGGGAACAAATTTATATTATATACAGATCATATACTTGGCTTGCATAAAAAAAAGATCATATACATGGCTGCAATAAAATACATAATGACTTCCTAAAATAGCACAACATATAGTAAAATACTAATGCTACTATATACTACAGTAAGTATATTTTCAGCCCTAATGCGGTTTTGTAAAATATATTTACGCAATAAAGAACACATAAAGAGCAGTATGAACCAAAACTAAAAAATATTTGGAGTTTATAAAATTGCAAAAGTACATCAGGCGAACTCCAAATAATATACTGATCATTATGAACTTTTTATAACAGGGGAGAAGTCATGTTATCTCCACTCCAATAATTTGCCTTAACTTGCAATAACGATTTGAATATTCGGAAAATTCAAATGTGCATAGGAATCAAGATGAAAAATCTATATCTATATCTATTATCTATTGCCTACTAATAAAGGAAGGTGATATTCTTGGTTTCGTCCCGCGATTAGATATTTTTGGTTTGGTCCAAAATGTTCCACGTCAAAAGTGTTGCCCGTATCATTCAGCCGAAATCACTAATTAAGGAGTACTCGTTGCAAAGAACACTCCACTTTCCCAGGTCACGACAAGTGGCGCACATGCAGCGCACCACTTGTCGCAACCGGGGAGTTTTCCCTTTTTTCGTAGATCTGTTTATTCAAAACGTTTTATCTCTTAAACCGTGCGTCTAAATCTCGAACCGTTTTCACCATTGGATTCTTCGCGTCGAGATCTTCAAAACTAGATCCCATGTTGATAGGTTTTGACAAACATTTTTTTCATGAAAAAAACCGGACGAAAAAAACCGGGCGAAAAAACAGAATCGGGAGCATGGTTTTTTTCCCTTTTCGAAGGAGGCACGCCCGTGCCTCTCGCAAAATCACAACCGTGCCTCTCGTTGAAGCAAAACCGTGACTCTCGTGTAAGGAAAAAAACAGAAAACGCGTTTTTTTTTCGTTTCCGAGAGGCACGGCCGTGACTCTCGCGAAAGCACAACCGTGCCTTTCGCGAAAGCAAAACCATGACTCTCTGTAACATCCCCAGCATCACCCTACAGTGATCTCCTCTTAATCATGAAAGTCATCATCATTGCAATGCTTGATCACAGTGGTGAAACATCTTATTTCAAAATCCTTATTTGAATTCAAATTCAAATGCAAGTGGAATTTGAAGTTGCTCAAATATTGCTGCAAAAATGTTCATCATTTGTAAAAATTCCATAACAAATGATTGTTAAGGAAAACAACATCACCATATACTACAAAATGGTCCTAAGCATTTTAAACAGTGCCAAAATAGCACTACTAATGCCTTTTCCATTATTGAAAGTCCCAAATGGAATCAAAACTTGTCCATACTTTTTATGGCAGAGAACATTATTCCCTAGTAATTGTTTTGGCCAGGCACACAATTTTGCTAAGCCATTTGGTGGCTAGTTTAATTGCAAAAACTTCTGCTAAAAAAAGGAAAAGAAAAAGGCAAAGGGAGAGAAGAGAAGCCCTGACCTCCCCTTTCACTGGGCCTCGGCCCAGCTGGACCGCCAGGACAGCCCACCATCTCCGGTCCCTCCCCTCTTCTCCTGTTCGTGCGACCGAGTTGCTACAGGGGCTTGTTGGTCGCCGCCGCACCCTCTCACCGGCAGCGCCGGGAGGGGATAAGGGCGCCACAACCCGATCCCTCGATCCCACCCCCCCACTCTCTCACCACTTCCCTCTCTTTCTCTCCGCCTCTCGCCCAGGCGCTCGTTCCCCTTCTCCAGATCCGTCGACGAGCGCGGCCGTCGCCGCCCGGCTCACTCTGCCGTGGCCACCGGCCACCTCTCGCCTCGCCATTGCGTCCACGAAGACCGTCGTCGTCCACTGCGTCCACTAC
>NC_041380.1:438615805-438623236 GCF_002162155.2 Triticum dicoccoides
CACCGAAGGTCACCGCCGTCGTTCTGCTGCATCGAGCCTCCCCCGAGCCCGCTAGTCTACTCTTCCACCCCACTGTGAGCACCCACGCCGATTCCCCACTCCTGCGCTCTCGTTCCTCGTCGCTAGACACCGCGCACGAGCTCCGAGCGAGCTCGCAGTCGCGTGCCCGGGGCGCGCCCTGCTGCTGCTCCCCCTGCTGCCGTGCTGCTCCTACGCCACTGCTGTCGCTCCAGTCGTTTCCGGCTGTCGATAACCACTCGCCGTTGTCGCCTGCAAGGCTGCTGCGGTTCTCGGCTGCCCGCCCGCGCCCAGCGCCACGAGGCCGCGACCCGCTCGGCTCCTCCCGCCTTGGGTTGCCACTAGCCCCCGGCTTCGGCCACGTTTCCCCCTGGCCGGTGCCCCGCCGCGCCCGACGGCCTCACACCGCGCCCCAGGCCACGTCCCTCGCGCCGTGGTCGTGCCCTTGGCCACCTCCGCGCCTCGATGGCTACGCAGGCCCCGCTCCGCCTCTGACCTCGTCGCTTCCCGGCGTTCCGACCTCCGGCCGCTGGCTGCGACCCCCCCCCCTTTCACCCTGCTCCCACCGGTGGCCTCGCCGGAGGCCGCACCCGGCCGCAGCGCCGAGCCCCCTGCTGCCGTGCGTGCATGGGTCTGGCCTCCACGGGCACCCGCCCGATAGCCAGTGCCCGCTATGGCCTATGGGCCTTTGACAGGCGGGGCCCAACCCCTTAAAAAGAGTTTTAAAATGATAATAGTGATATAAATATTAATTAATTTAATTAATTAGATTAATCTTGTTTAATTAGGCTAATTAGCAAGTTTAACTAATTAAAACTGTTAGTTAGACAGATTAGTCAATGACAGGGGGGCCCACCCCCTGTTGACCAGTCAAACGTTGACAGGTCAACTGGGACCCCCTGGACCCGCATGTCATCCCCTGGTACACTTCTGTGTATGCAGAGCTGGGTGCACCTAGCAATTAATCTTTATTTTCGAATTAATATTAATTTTAGAATATTTTTCAAATCTTTGAAAATTCATATAAATTAAACCGTAACTCTGATGAAAATGTTTTCTATATTAAAATTGCTCAGAAAAATCCAACGAATCCGAATACGCGGTCCGTTTATCTGTCACATGCCCCTAGAATGCTGAACATGGAACTTCCCCCCTCTTTTCCTTTGTCCGGAATCCACCTAACCTCGGGAATTCATCCTCGGATGTTTATCCCCTTCGTCTGCAACGTGTAGTACCGCGTTAGAGCACGCCTAGCACTACGTTTTGTCCTGTCATGCTTAGCGTTGTACCTGTCTGCTTGTATTTACTGTTTCTTCCCCCTCTTCTCTCCGGTAGACCCCGAGACTGATGTTGCCCCGGCGATCGGCTACGTCGGCGACGACCCCTCCTTGCCAGAGCAACCAGGCAAGCCCCCCCTTTGATCATCCCGATATCGCCCATTCTATTCTCTCATGCTTGCATTAGATTTTGCTACTGTTATTGTTTGCTCCTATTCTGATGCATAGCCTGCTTTTGTATCTGCTGTTGTACCTTACCTGCTTATCCTAAACTGCTTAGTATAGGTTGGTTAGTGATACATCAGTGATCCCCCACCTTGTCCCTGTTGCCCCCTGCTTCATCATCGAAGACCAGGCCCCGACACCGCACATCATTTTCCCCTTAGTTATTCGACACTACTGGGTTACTATCGAGTGCCGAGGGTGAGGCCTCTTCGGCACTTCTGTTGTTAACCTGTAGTGTAGCTATTCGGTCGTGGTCATCGAGGGTGATTTCCTCCTTAACTACTTCCGATACGGCTCTGTCGTGCAACCCCTCAAGTGTGAACCTCGAGGGTGAATCCTCTTACGTTCACCTTGATGATTACCTCGAGTGGAATTCACCGAGGGTGATTCCTCTGGTTTTCCCCTTGGTGTTAGACACACAGTTACTATGGTTACTATGACCTTACAACTGAACCATGTTACTAAAGACGGGTAGGCCCTGAGGGGTACCCGCGCGAGCTTAATAGCGAGTGATGTGGAGTCGGGTTGACCTGGAAGGTGCCCGCGAGATACTTACGAGGCGTGGCCGGGCATTCTTAGCCCTTGTCGCAAGTACTCGAGATGGGGCGACGGGGTCACATCGATCGTGAGTCTCTGCTCGTTACCGCGTGTTCCTAATCCACTATGATTTGGATATTTGATCCGAGGGGCCTCTGGCCTGATAGCACTAACCATATCATGTGGGCATAGTATGGGCGTTCTGCGTCGTATATACATCAGCCGAAGCTTAATAGATGTCAGCAACTGAGCGGCGCGCGCTAGGTTGGGCTGGTAAGCACATACCTTGTTGAAGGAGGTAGCTAGGTCTGCTCACCGGCCGCGTACGCAACGTGCAGGAGTTCCCGGGTAGATGGCCCATGACCCCTGGGGGCATAGGTTTAGTCCGGCGTGCTGGCCTCTCTATTAAGCCTAGGTCGGGTTGCGGCGTATTGTTTGGCCGAGGCCGGGCATGACCCATGAAAGTGTGTCCGGCCGGAGTTAATCGAGTGTGGTGGGTAAGTTGGTGCACCCCTGCAGGAAAGAAAACATCTATCGATAGCCTGTCCTACGGTAACGGACACTTGGAGTTGTATCCCGATCGATACAACTAGAACTGGATACTTGTGATGAGACTGGATGGTGATGAGAATTGGATAGTGATGATAACTGGATAGTATGGCTCTGGGATTGCTTTCTCGCAGGGAGTCGAGAAAGGATCTCTGGCCGAGGTTGATAACACTACTACTACTTTACTTTATGCTACTCTACTCCCTCCTGTTGCTGCAAGATGGTGGTTTCCAGAAGATGCCAGTCTTTGATAGGCTAGGCTTTCCCCTTCCCTTCTGGCATTCCGCAGTTTAGTCCACAGATACACCCCTTTCCTTTAATACAGATGCATACTTAGTTTAGATCTGATGTAAGTCTTGCGAGTACTTTGGATGAGTACTCACGGTTGCTTTGCTACTTCTTTTTCCCCCATACTCGATTGTTGCGACCAGATGATGGACCCCAGGAGCCAGACGACGCCATTGATGACTACTAGTACCCGGAGGATGCCTACTACTACGTGAAAACCGCAGACGACTAGGAGTAGTTAAGAGGCTCCCAGGCAGGAGGCCTTGCCTTTTCGATCGTTGTTGCTTTTGTGCTAGCCTTCTTAAGGCAAACTTGTCTAACTTATGTCTGTACTTAGATATTGTTGCTTCCGCTGACTCTTGTGTTTTCAAGCTTATGTATTCGAGCCCTCGAGGCCCCTGGCTTGTAATATAAAGTTCGTATTATTTTAATTTGTGTCTAGAGTTGTGTTGTGATATCTTCCCGTGAGTCCTTGATCTTGATCGTACACATTTGCGTGTATGATTAGTGTACGATTGAATCGAGGGCGTTACAAGTTGGTATCAGAGCTGACTGCCTGTAGGTAGCCCCCTTTCCAACTCCTTGGCCGAAGTTGAGTCTAGTCACTACAAAAACTTTTACTAACACGGCTATGTGTCTTACGGGCCCACGTCGCCATTTGGGGGGTATTAGGATCTTTTATTTCCTCGTCTATACTTTGGGACTCCGATCTCTCTTCTATTCGGGTTAAATGGCTTTACTAACTCAAACATTAGGATCTCGTGATCACATCCGCCCAGAGAGCCTCTTATTTCAGATGATCGCCTGCTGCATCAGAAGATTCTGAAGATACTCTATGATATTCTCTCGAGACTTTGTGCCTATTGCCTTTGCAATTCCTTACCACCGAAATATCCTTATGAATAACTACACACACTTACCAATCTTACATTCTATCCCATTGATCTTGTCATTACAAGATGCCCTGAACCTCTCTCCTTTTTCCGAGAATCCTTTGAGCTTACTGCCTTGCAGTTCCTTGTCGTCAGAATACCCTTACGGATAACTTTGTGCACCTATCGAGTATCCGCTCATCCTCAGTTGATTCTTGTACTTCACAAAAGTCTTTGTAATGCCATTCGTTCTTGTGAAAATCCTCAACAGCCTAATGTTCTTGGATTTCTTGCTTGCTTGCATTATGGTTAATACCATAAGTCTAGTAATCTTATTGTCAACCTTTGTCATTATCATTATGAGTTCGTTGATACAATATGTTGCGAATGCTCGCAATCCTCAATCAGATCCTAGAATTCATCCTTCCGGCTCAAACGTCATTCTAACATGTGCTGAATCTCGATCAATCAAATCGCCATCGATTGTACCCCTAAGGCTATTCTACCTATCCATCCCTTATCAGAGCATTGCTTCTGATCCCTTATCTTGGAATTCATAATTCCTTTGCAATTGAGCTTTGAGTTAGTCAGTTGTTTCTATAATCTGATCTCCTTGCATTCTTTCTTCCTCTGGTTGAGTACTGATGCTCACCTCAGATCCCTTGTGGACCACCAGCCCCCTTTTTTCCGGATTTTATCCGACAACGTCCTTCTTATTCAATAAGCTTGTGAGCCTTTCCTCGGATACATAATGCTTTTGGTAAATTGTATCCTCCGCTTTCTCAAGCATACTCTACTACCAAGCTTGTGTTATTTATTCTCGAAATTTATGATATATGTTCCTAAGATGCCTCGATGGGTTGAACCTATGCCTTCCCTAATCTGTGTGAACTCGAAAGTTATGCGGGTTATACTCTACTGGCTTTTCGTCAGATAAAATTTCAATACTACAGCTTCATCAAGAGTGAGAAGTAAAGTGAAAGGTTATGCATTATAGAAGTGGGAGTCGACCCTGAACCTTTGTGTTCATGCCCACGGACACGGTGTGGAACTTATCATGAAAGCTTCTTGCAAGGATATTTAATCATTTGAATAATTCTTCCGGTATCGTAAATTGGATCCCTTGCAGTTATGGTCTCGACCATATTTCCTCCTTGATCTCATTCACTGGGTAAGTTAAAATTACTTATCCTCTGCAAATCATTTCCCCCGTACAGCCTCTACTCCGAATTACCTTCTGGCATTACACCTAGTACTTGATACTGGGACGCTTTATACCCCATCACATCATTCCTAGCCTGATCGGCTATCTTTTATCATGACAACTTTTTAACTGTGCTACATGGTCCTTATGCCCGAAGCAACTTCCGACAATGAGCTAAGCTTACGTCGATCTTCCTCATCTTATCATTTCACCTCGAACAACAAGCTTGACTTTGAGCTTGTGTCGAATCCGTGGTTCTCATAGCCTTTCACTTCATACTCCCTTTTCTGCTCGAGGGCATCTTCATAGAGTCTCTCGACAAACTTTGTCTTGATCACCGTCACACTTTGGCTTCTTCAGAGATGTCAATTGAATTCATGGCTAGAAATACCATCTTTGCCTCTCGATGATTTGTGTCAGCATCAACAACATTCTTGTCTTCCCCCCAACACAAACTTGATCATATTAATTTTGGGGATACATCCTTTTTGACATGTCGATGGATTGCTACTGAGCCCATCGGCCACACCCTCATCTTTCCCTGCTAAAATTGTATGACTTATTTTCTAAGTTGTTTCTGATGGATCCTTGGTGTATCCAAAGTCCGACCTTTGCTTGAAACCATGTCAATGCTATCTCGAAGCATGTATGTGGTAAACCAAACTCTAATAGGAACATTTGAAGCACGATACTAAATCTTATTTATCAATTATCCAAACACCGTTGTATGGGTAATGTCATGAAATTTCTTTCCCCTTACCTAAATGGTTTTAAACTTCTATCCTGTCATGGATACCATGCTCTGCTTGTCCTTGGGAAGGATATACCGCTGAAATATGTGTTTAAACACATTTTCCTTTCCATTATTCTGTTTAATCTGACAATTACATTTTCCTTTCCATTGGTTTGTTTAATCCTTATTGTGATCTATATTATATAAGGAGTAATATTTCCCTGCTTATGTAAACACCTCGTTGTACCACTCTGTCAATAGGACCCTGTTACTATTGTTGATGACATTTCGGTAGCCACCGATGGACGAGAACTTTGCCTAATGGCCCGCCTCGTTCAACGAGCAGGATAATGGTTCTCTTCGTCCCTCACCCTTGGTACCAACGTTGTTGCCGACATAACTAACAGGCTACCCTCTGACATGCCTTGCTATCATAACCGTTCAAGATGTTAGCGCCTTCCTGCTTTTAACCCACATGGTGGGCCCATAACCCACAGTTCCACAAGATCGAAACCTGACTCTCTTGTACACCCTTCTTTCTAAGGTTATTTCTCACGATCGGCTTCATATGTAAATTATGAGCCCCCTTCTGAGGGATCATCAATTCTTGTATCAGATGCAATACTTATTCCGTTGCTCTGAACCCCTTCACACTCTATTCAGGAATCAAACGGTTGCTTACCCGTTTGAAACTTTCGTACCATCTTATAAGGCTCGTGCTGTGTTTCATGTAATTAACTCGAGAGATACATTTGTCACACTCCCTGAATTGTCCATCAGATAATTAACCCTATAAGGGTCAGTTCTCCCGAAGTTACTCTTTTCTTCCCCACTTAAATCTCGGGACGAGATTTCTTGTAGTGGAGGAGATTTGTAACATCCCCAGCATCACCCTATAGTGATCTCCTCTTAATCATGACAAGTCATCATCATTGCAATGCTTGATCACAGTGGTGAAACATCTTATTTCAAAATCCTTATCTGAATTCAAATTCAAATGCAAGTGGAATTTGAAGTTGCTCAAATATTGCTGCAAAAATGTTCATCATTTGTCAAAAATTCCATAACAAATGATTGTTAAGGAAAACAACATCACCATATACTACAAAATGGTCCTAAGCATTTTAAACAGTGCCAAAATAGCACTACTAATGCCTTTTCCATTATTGAAAGTCTCAAATGGAATCAAAACTTGTCCTTGCTTTTTATGGCACAGAACATTATTCCCTAGTAATTGTTTTGGCCAGGCACACAATTTTGCTAAGCCATTTGGTGGCTAGTTTAATTGCAAAAGCCTGCTGCTAAAAAAAGGAAAAGAAAAAAGGCAAAGGGAGAGAAGAGAAGCCCTGACCTCCCCTTTCACTGGGCCTCGGCCCAGCTGGACCGCCAGGATAACCCACCATCTCCGGTCCCTCCCCTCTTCTATTGTTCATGCGACCGAGTCGCTACAGGGGCTTGATCGCCGCGGCACCCTCCCACCGGCAGCGCCGGGAGGGGATAAGGGCGCCACACCCCGATCCCTCGATCCCACCCCCCACTCGCTCACCACTTCCCTCTCTCTCTCCGCCTCTCGCCCAGGAGCTCGTTCCCCTTCTCCAGATCCGTCGACGAGCACGGCCGTCGCTGCCCGGCTCACTCTGCCGTGGCCACCGGCCACCTCTCGCCTCGCCATTGCGTCCACGAAGACTGTCGTCGTCCGCTGCGTCCACTATGGAGACGAAAACGAGC
>NC_041380.1:438623512-438649646 GCF_002162155.2 Triticum dicoccoides
TCTTCCACGTCTGGGCACCGAAGGTCGCCGCCGTCGTCCCACTGCATCGAGCCTCCCCCGAGCCCGCTAGTCTACTCTTCCACCCCACTGTGAGCACCCGCGCTGATTCCCCGCTCCCGCGCTCTCGTTCCTCGTCGCTAGACCCGCGCCCGAGCTTCGAGCGAGCTCGCAGTCGCGTGCCCGGGGCGCGCCCTGCTGCTGCTCCCCCTGCTGCCGTGCTGCTCCTACGCCGCTGCTGTCGCTCCAGTCGTTTCCGGCTGTCGATAACCGCTCACCGTTGTCGCCTGCAAGGCTGCTGCGGTGCTCGGCCGCCCGCCTGCGCCCAGCGCCACGAGGCCGCGACCCGCTCGGCTCCTCCCGCCTTGGGTTGCCACTAGCCCCCGGCTTCGGCCACGTTTCCCCCTGGCCGGCGCCCCGCCGCGCCCGACGGCCTCGCACCGCGCCCCAGGCCACGTCCCTCGCGCCGTGGCCGTGCCCTTGGCCACCTCCGCGCCTCGCCGGCTACGCAGGCCCCGCTCCGCCTCTGACCTCGTCGCTCCCCGGCGTCCCGACCTGTGGCCGCTGGCTGCGACCCCCCTTTCACTCTGCGCCCACCGGTGGCCTCGTCGGAGGACGCACCCGGCCGCAGCACTGAGCCCCCTGCTGTCGTGCGTGCCTGGGTCTGGCCTCCACAGGCACCCGCCCGATAGCCAGTGCCCGCTATGGCCTATGGGCCTTTAACAGGCGGGGCCCAGCCCTTGTAAAAAAAGGGTTTTAAAATGATAATAGTGATATAAATATTAATTAATTTAATTAATTAGATTAATCTTGTTTAATTAGGCTAATTAGCAGGTTTAACTAATTAAAACTGTTAATTAGACAGATTAGTCAATGACAGGGGGCCCCACCCCCTGTTGACCAGTCAAACGTTGACTGGTCAACTGGGACCCCCTGGACCCGCATGTCATCCCCTTGTACACTTCTGTGTACGTAGAGCTGGGTGCACCTAGAAATTAATCTTTATTTTCAAATTAATATTAATATTAGAATATTGTTTAAAACTTTGAAAATTCATATAAATTAAACCGTAACTCCGATGAAAATGTTTTCTATATTAAAGTTGCTAAGAAAAATCCAACGAATCCGAATACGCGGTCCGTTCATCTGTCACATGCCCCTAGAATGCTAAACATAGAACTTCCCCCCTCTTTTCCTTTGTCCGGAATCCACCTAACGCCGGGAATTCATCCTCGGATGTTTATCCCCTTCGTCTGCAACGTGTAGTACCGCGTTAGAGCACACCTAGCACTACATTTTGTCTTGTCATGCTTAGCGTTGTACCTGTCTGCTTGTATTTACTGTTTCTCCCCCCTATTCTCTCTGGTAGACCCCGAGACCGATGCTGCCCCTGGGATCGGCTACGTCGGCGACGACCCCTCCTTGCTAGAGCAACCAGGCAAGCCCCCCTTTGATCATTCCGATATCACCCATTCCATTCTCTCATGCTTGCATTAGATTTTGCTACTGTTATTGTTTGCTCCTATTCTGATGCATAGCCTGCTTTTGTATCCGCTGTTGTACCTTACCTGCTTATCCTAAACTGCTTAGTATAGGTTGGTTAGTGATACATCAGTGATCCCCCACCTTGTCCCTGTTGCCCCCTGCTTCATCACCGAAGACCAGGCCCTGACACCGCACATCATTTTCCCCTTAGTTGTTCGACACTACTGGGTTACTATCGAGTGCCGAGGGTGATTTCCTCCTTAACTACTTCCGATACGGCTCTGTCGTGCAACCCCTCAAGTGTGAACCTCGAGGGTGAATCCTCTTACGTCCACCTTGATGATTGCATCGAGTGGAATTCACCGAGGGTGATTCCTCTGGTTTTCCCCTTGGTGTTAGACACACAGTTACTATGGTTACTATGACCTTACAACTGAACCATGTTACTAAAGACGGGTAGGCCCTGAGGGGGTACCCGCGCGAGCTTAATAGCGAGTGATGTGGAGTCGGGTTGACCTGGAAGGTGCCCGCGAGATACTTACGAGGCGTGGCCGGGCATTCTTAGCCCTTGTCGCAAGTACTCGAGATGGGGCGACGGGGTCACATCGATCGTGAGTCTCTGCTCGTTACCGCGTGTTCCTAATCCACTACAATTTGGATATTTGATCCGAGGGGGCTCTGGCCTGATAGCACTAACCATATCACGTGGGCACAGTATGGGCGTTCTGCGTCGTATATACATCAGCCGAAGCTTAATAGACGTCAGCGACTGAGCGGCGCGCGCCAGGTTGGACTGGTAAGCACCTACCTTGTTGAAGGAGGTAGCTAGGTCTGCTCACCAGCCGCGTACGCAACGTGCAGGAGTTCCCGGGGAGATGGCCCATGACCCCTGGGGGCATAGGTTTAGTCCGGCGTGCTGGCCTCTCTATTAAGCCTAGGTCGGGTTGCGGCGTATTGTTTGGCCGAGGCCGGGCATGACCCATGAAAGTGTGTCCGGCCGGAGTTAATCGAGTGTGGTGGGTAAGTTGGTGCACCCCTGCGGGGAAGAAAACATCTATCGATAGCCTGTCCTACGGTAACGGAAACTTGGAGTTGTATCCCGATCGATACAACTAGAACTGGATACTTGTGATGAGACTGGATGGTGATGAGAATTGGATAGTGATGATAACTGGATAGTATGGCTCTGGGATTGCTTTCTCGCAGGGAGTCGAGAAAGGATCTCTGGCCGAGGTTGATAACACTACTACTACTTTACTTTATGCTACTCTACTCCCTCCTGTTGCTGCAAGATGGTGGTTTCCAGAAGATGACAGTCTTTGATAGGCTAGGCTTTCCCCTTCCCTTCTGGCATTCCGCAGTTTAGTCCACAGATACACCCCTTTCCTTTGATACAGATGCATACTTAGTTTAGATCTGATGTAAGTCTTGCGAGTACTTTGGATGAGTACTCACGGTTGCTTTGCTACTTCTTTTTCCCCCATACTCGATTGTTGCGACCAGATGACGGATCCCAGGAGCCAGACGACGCCACTGATGACTACTAGTACCCGGAGGATGCCTACTACTACGTGAAAACCGCAGACGACTAGGAGTAGTTAAGAGGCTCCCAGGCAGGAGGCCTTGCCTTTTCGATCGTTGTTGCTTTTGTGCTAGCCTTCTTAAGGCAAACTTGTCTAACTTATGTCTGTACTTAGATATTGTTGCTTCCGCTGACTCTTTTGTTTTCAAGCTTATGTATTCGAGCCCTCGAGGCCCCTGGCTTGTAATATAAAGTTTGTATTATTTTAATTTGTGTCTAGAGTTGTGTTGTGATATCTTCCCGTGAGTCCTTGATCTTGATCGTACACATTTGCGTGTATGATTATTGTACGATTGAATCGAGGGTGTTACACTCTCGCGAAAGAAAAAAAAACAGAAAACGCGTATTTTTTCCCTTTCCGAGAGGGACGGTCGTGACTTTCGCGTAAGCACAACCGTGCCTCTCGCGGAAGCAAAACCGTAACTCTCACGAACGAAAAAAAAACAGAAAACGCGTTTTGTTTTTCCTTTTCTGAGAGGCACGGCCGTGACTCTCGCGAAAGCACAACTGTGCCTCCCGGGAAAGCAAAACTGTGACTCTCGCGAAAGAAAAAAAATAAAAAACATGTTTTTTATTTCCGAGAGGCACGACTGTGACTCTCGCTAAAGCATAACCGTGCCTCTCGCGAAAGAAAAACCGTGACTTTCACGAAAAAAAAGCATTTTTTCACGATTTTTTTTCAATTTTTTTGATCGAAAAGCTAAGAAAGACCAGGGGAAAACCAAAATGTCAAAAAAAATCGAAAAAAAACCGTTTAAAAAGCCGAAAACGCGTGCAGAAAAATAAAAAAAAACAAAATCCGAAAAAAACGTCCAGAACGCGACACGTGGCAAATGACTGAGAGCACGCCAAGTGGCGCTGATCGTTGCCAAGCTCCCTAAAGAGCGCTCGTTAACTTTTTTTTTTTGAGCAAAAAAGCTAAGCTTTATTCATGAGTTGGTATTGCTACCGGTATTACAGAAATGTCATGTGGTAGCCCCAGCCAAATATGTCGGCCATGAACCAACTTTACAGCATGCCTAGCTAACTTGTGAGGCTCAAAATTTGAGGAGCGCTCGTTAACTAGTTACTCCCTCATTCAGCCCTTCCCGTATGTCGAAAGCTTTCTGCGTGTACGTTCAGCCTTTCCCTTTGGGCCAACTAACACAGCCCATCAATCCTCGACAAAAAAACTAACACAACCCATCGCCTTGTTCCCGTCTCACCCCTCTCACGATACGGATTGGAAAATAACAGGGGACACGATCTCTCTTGCTCTCCCACCATCAAAACCGGACGCACCTCACCTCTCGCACGATTAAAAACAAAAACGGCGCACGAATTTCGCTAACGGGGCAGGAGCGGTTTCGAGGCAGCGGGGATGGGGAGGGGTGCCCCTGTGACGGATTAGAGATGTCGGCGCCGAACCGTGGTCGTCGTCGCGGAGCTCACCGTGCCATGGGCATGGCCGATCGTTTGTTGTGCGGACTGCTGCATGACCACCAGACTCCAGCCGACGATCATGTAATCATGTTGCTGTGATAGATTAGAGACGTCGGCGCGGAGCTGTCGACGTCGTCGCAGAGCTCATCGGAACATGGCCGGTCGTTCTTGGCGCGGACTGCTCCATGACCTCCAGGCTGCAGCCGGCGATCAAGTAATCACGTGGCCTTCGCGTTCTCTCCATGATTAGCCGCAGCCTGTGCCACGTGGACTTGCTCTCGCTCCTCATCCATAGACAGATGCACGTCAAGAAGAACTACAAGAAGACGCCCGTCAAGGATCGTTGTATAGCATCAACATTACTACCAATATACTTTGTCAGAGCACCTTCTCCACCTAGAAGACCAACTCCAACTATGCTCCATGGCTTTGATAATGTTTGGTGAAACATCGAGGAGGCACATGCGAGGAATCGACGGTTGTCCGATTGAGCCGCGGGTTAATGGCTACGGTCGCTACCGGTGCCAGATGGCCATAGCTACGCAGCCCAGAAAGAACACAAAGTTCCTTTGTAGCTCAGGCTACATGGAACCTCTTATCCTCTTTTCTAGCATCCAGTTGGCAGTCTAGCATTGGAATCATAAACTGCAACACTTAGAAGCTATGTTGCTCAACGAGATTGTTATCCCAGATCAAGTTTCTTTCAGTTTTCAACTTTCCAAGTTCCTAGAATTTTTGCTCTGAATTAGGTACGGATGATATGACAAGGTGCCTTGGTTGATTGACGAGGAGTTTGTCACTGTCTCACTGCAATGGTGCACATGAACAAAAGGGACAGGGAAGAGCACATCTATACTGCATTCCAATACTTCGACCAGGATAGCAGTGGGTAAGTTGAGCACCAGCGATGATAATTAATACTATATCTCAGGTACATGTGTTCTTGATTTTTGGAGCACCCGTGCTTATATCATATCCCACTTACAGGTACATTACAGAAGAAGAGATGGAGCAAGCCTTACAGGAGCTGAAGTTGTACGGTCCGAGAAATACAAGCATGGCATCGCTAAAGCTGATTTTTACGATGTAAGAAAGAAAAACAATGTAAATACAGTGCATACATGACTAAGATGCCATGTGAGTGACACAACAGTGTCATTTTAGATAGAAAAATACATACATAACAATGTATGGTAAATACATCGAAAGAAACTGAAAGTATTTTCTTCACGCAGCTGCGTCAGCGTTGCTCCCACAAGATGGGAGGCTTCAGAGAGACCGTGATGATCCTTCTGTTTTTTCTTTCCCGGTCCCAGATCTACTGTTGAAAATATGAGCAATTTACCGAATGATTTTATTAACAGAAATACTAGATAAAACATGACTAATATAGTAGAGATAAAACAAGTCATGCGTACGTTCGGACGAAGAGAAGGTAAAGAGCATCTGCATATATGAACTTGAACCAAACACATCTAGAACAGACACTAGATGAAGTTGCATATATGAAGTAGAACCTAACACATGTAGGACGGAAAGTAGAGCAAAGAACTGTGTCATGACATCTAACAGAAAGAGCAAGAACACGTACGGGACATCAGCAGTGGAAGTGCTGGACTTGGGGTCGGTGTCCTCGCTTGCCATGTCGTCGAGGAGATCGTGGACGTCAGGGAAGTAGTCGTCGGCGACCGAATTGTCCGTGATGAAGCAGCCAGTAGTCGCGCTGAGCGCTCCCCAAAAACCTTATCACCATTCTCCCGTACAGGACTCAAAAGGCGCGGTTTCGGAGGCCTACTGTCCCGACCTGCGGTGCAAGCCGGGATGGGGAAGATCATAGCAGCAGCACAGTGCTCAGGAACTTGTGGCCTTTCGTATATCGGCTCGGCTCACCGCGGCGCGGCGGGCGAGGCGGGCGGAGGAGGAGGAGCGCGCGTGGATATCCCTCTTGTTCTCATGCTCATACAAGTGGGGAAAGAACCTCTCTTATAAGGAGGTCCAACTCCCACTCAACTAGCAATGTGGGACTAAACTTTAGTAGTATCCCTTGCCTTGCACAAATGGACTAAGTGGGCCTTTAGAATTTATTAGAATTTTCTGAAACTGCTATTGGGCTAGGCCCAAAATAAACAAAATTCCAGCATCTACCTCATCTCATAATTGGTCAATTGTTGATCCCTAGATTTTTCTGATTTTTGTATGAGGCAACATTTGTCTTCCATGAATTTGTATTTTGATTCAGTAGAACCGTTATAAATTGAATTTTGGGGAATTCTGCATTCCGTCAGTACCTCCATATAGTCGATGTTTAAACTGTTTTGCAAAGCGTTGCATGGTTATTTGCATGAAAAGTCATGCATAGGCCATAGCTGATGCTACCGCCTTTTGTATTGTTTTCAGGTGGGGGTCATTCATTAAGTTTCGGTGTAAGCAAGGTGTGATGAGGTTTTCCTGCAAAGTTTACAAGGTGCGTTTTCATATGTTTGTTGCTGTCCAATATCTGTTGTGTATTCCATGCAACTATGGATGTGGTTTGATGGCCATAGGGGAAATAATCTGTATGGTTGGGCCGTGATTTTAGTTGAAAAAATAATTATGATGATCGAAAATTGATTAGTTACTACCTCAGAGTCGCTAAAATGTGGTCTTGGGCTACATAAAGTTTGAGGCAAATTAAGCTGAGGGGAACCGAAACCACGACCAAGGTTTAACATGCCACCATTGTCACTATAGACCTGTCAAAAGCACGAGAAAGGTTCGCTAGAGCTGAAGAATATGACAAATTGACAATGTATGATAGCTAAGCATATGTGATATTTTTCTCTCCCGTTGCAACGCACGGGCATGTTTGCTAGTAATGATCCTATTAACATACCAAATCTGAAAATTTGGGATGTTACAATCATAAGTCAAATTAGTAGAAGCATGACTCAAAATATGCAAATCCAAGTGTATCAGCGGTAGAATGTAGGGCATAAAAAATAACACTACGATTCCATGATGTTGCTACCTAGAGCAATGGATCACACATAGTTTGCGTAAAATTATCTCATCAAGGAGACATCCGCCATAAATACTTGTCGATTGATGTTCTTCCAATTCATAATACGAATGCATGCCTCATAAACACCTGTAGGTCATTATCAAGATCAGGCCACTATACCATTTAAGCATCCTTCATGGACAAGTGGAAGTCAAAACTACAAACAATTCAGAAAATCAAGACGCAGTTTAAGGAAGAAGGGAGAGATGAGGTCTAGTGTTTATTCAGAGTGTAATCATTGACATGTCGCTATCTATCCATCTAAACTGATCTACCCTACAAGGCTGCTTTAAAACTGAAGCAAGAAGTAATTAAGATGAAAATGCATTAGAACCATTTTGACCCAATTGATGCATCAAGTAGCGTTCAGACTTCAGAGAACGCAGAAAATGAATATATAAGCATCTAAAAGTTAATGTACCATTTGTATTGGTACTTCAAATTGGACTAAAAAGCGAAATGTTCGACGACATAATGTTAGATAATAACGAGATAAAATGAGACACGAGAGCACACGGATTTTTACGTGGAAACCCTTACGGGAGAAAACCATGGACGCACGAAGGCGCAATCACTATGAGGAGGAGTATTACAAGCACGAGACGACAGGTCGTCTGAGGTGCGACTACATGGGGTATATATGAGGACAATACATGAGAGTCCTTGGGGGACAAGTAAACGAGTTGTACTCGTATGCGTCGGTACCAACACAAAGGCCCACACCGTATGTACTACATCTAGTCCAATACGGTAGAATTTGGATCACAATTTAACAATCTCCACCTTGAGCCAAATTCCCTCCAGTAGTCGAAGAAAGTAGATAACTCCATCCAAATCAGCATAAACACATTGTGCGTCAAAGTCCATAGGACTAGTGAGAAATACCAACTAAGTCTGAGCAAAGCTCAAACTTATTGGTCGGAACTGGCTTTGTCATCATGTCAGCAGGATTACCATGAGTACTTATCTTGCATACCTTCAAATTGCCTTCAACAACAACATCTCGAATATAATGAAATCTGACGTCAAAGTGCTTTGTTCTCTCGTGATACATTGGATTGTTTGTAAGATATATGGCACTTTGACTGTCAGAAAATATGGTAGGGCAAGATGAATCTCCACAAAGCTCAGTGTATAAACCTCTCAACCAGATATCTTCTTTGCAAGCCTCACAAATAGCCATATACTCGGCATCAGTAGTGGAACAAGCCACAATAGACTGCAAAGTTGCTCTCCAACTCACGCACAACCACCAATGGTGAAAACATAAGCTGTGAGTATTCTTCTCTTATCCTAATCACCAGTAAAATCAGAATCAACAAAACCAACAAGTCCATCACTGATTTTTCCAAACTATAAATAAGCATTATAAGTACCTCGCAGGTATATGAAAATCCACTGAACTGCTTTCCAATGCTCTTTTCCAGGATTAGCCATGTATCTACTGACAACACTCTGCATATGATAAATCCGGACGAGAACAAACCATGGCATACATTAGTGAACCAACTGCACTCGAATAGGGAACTCTAGACATGTACTCAATATCTGCATCTGACTTAGGACGTAAAGCTGATGATAATTTGAAGTGTGCAACTAACGGAGTACTTATTGGCTTGGCATTATGCATATTAAAACGACGAAGAACTTTATCAATATATCCTCTCTGACTTAGATATACTTTTCCAGACGGTCTATCTCTGGATATTTCCATGCCAAGTATTTTCTTTGTTGCATCCAAATCCTTCGTCTCAATTTCATTACTCAATTGCTTCTTTAGTTCATTAATCTCTGACATACTCTTTGCAGCAATTAGCATATCATCAACATAGAGGAGCAAATAAATAGTTGAACCTTTGACATTTTTCAAATAAACACAACTATCATAAGTAGACCTTTTGAAACCTTGAGAGAGCATAAAGGTGTCAAATCTCTTGTACCACTATCTAGGGGATTGCTTCAATCCATAAAGAGATTTCTTTAACTTACAGACAAGCTTTTCTTTTCCAGGAATAAAAAAACCTTCAGGTTGTTCCATATAAATATCCTATTCTAATTCTCCATGTAAAAATGCAGTTTTAACATCCAATTGTTCAAGCTCAAGATCATGCATGGCAACAATACTGAGTAAAGTGCGAATAGAGCTATGCTTCACAATAGGAGAAAAGACTTCGTTATAGTCAATACCTGGAATCTGACTGTAACCTTTAGCAACTAACCTTGCTTCATATCTTGTCTCATCATTAGGAGAAACACCTTCTTTCCTTTTGAAAACCCACTTGCATCGAATAGGTTTCTTCTCTCTAGGTAATTTTACTAAATCCCAAGTGCCATTCTTTTCAAGTGATTCCATCTCATCATGCATAGCGGTCATCCACTTATTACTATCACTAGAAATAATGGCCTTAGAATATGAAGAAGGCTCAGAATTATCTTCAATTTCTTCTGCAACAGATAAAGCAAAAGAAAAAATATTGCACTCTTGAATTAACCCGTGAGGTTTATTAATACCCCGCCTAACTCTGTCACGTGTAAGATTCCAACTGGGCGGAACAATAGGCTGATTTGGAGTGGGAATGACATGATCATCATTAACGACAGGTTCATCATGTGCATCAACAATTTCATTACCAGATGTTTCACCTGAATCAATAACATGCTCCACCTGAACAGTAGGCTCCTGAACAATAGGCTATTGTTCACTCTCAACGGGAATATTAGTAGATGAAACATCATATAACATAGCAGATTCATTAAAAATAACATTTCTACTAATAAGAACCTTCTGGGTTTCAGGATTCCACAATTTAAAACCTTTAACACCAGATTTATAACCAAGAAAGATGCACTTAACAACCCTAGGCTCCAACTTTTCATTATCAACATGAGCATAAGCAGTGCAACCAAAAACTCTCAACAGTGAATAATCAGCAGGTGAACAATACCATACCTCAATTGGAGTTTTCTTATTAAGAGCAATAGATGGTGAACGGTTAATGAGATAACAAGCAGTGGAGGCGGCCTCAGCCCAAAAATGCCTATGCAAACCTGCATTGGACAACATGCAACGGGCTCTGAAAATAATGGTCTTGTTCATACGCTCAACAACACTGTTTTGTTGAGGACTATAAGGAACGGTGCAGTGTGTGACAATGCCTTTAAACTTGCAATAATTCTTAAATTGCTTAGAACAGAATTCCATACCATTATCAGTGCAAATTATTTTTACCTTCCTTTCAGTTTGTCTTTCAATCATAATCTTCCACTCCTTAAATGCCGAGAATGCTTCATATTTATGCTTCAAGAAATAAGGCCAAACTTTTCTCGAGTAATCATCAATAATAGTCAGCAAGTAACTTGCACCACCTAGTGACTTCTTGCGAGATGGTCCCCATAAATCAGAATGCACATAATTAAGAATACCTTCGGTTGTATGAGTTGAAGTGTTGAACTTCACCCTCTTGTGTTTGCCGAAGATACACTGCTCACAAAATTTCAATTTACCAGGTTCATATCCATCAAGAAGACCTCTCTTATTTAACTCTGCCAAACCAAGTTCACTCATATGTCCAAGACGCATATGCCAAAGGTTAGCAGCATCACAATCAGAATTCTTTGAAATAACTAGAGTAGCATTACCTGAAACGGTAGAACCTCGATGGTAATAAAGACCATTGGTCGAACTTAAGTCACCTTTCATCACAACAAGGGAGCCTTTGGTGACCTTCAAAACACTATCTCCACCTGAATACTTGTACCCCTTTGCGTCAAGGGCACTAACAGAGATAAGATTTCTCTTCATCTTTGGAATATACCGAACATCTGTCAAAGTTCTGATTGTGCCATCAAACATCTTGATTCGAACGGAACATATGCCTTCAATCTTGCATGGTGAATTATCAAAACCCAAAAGGGAACCATCAACAGTAGTGGAATCAAAAGTATTAAACCAATCTCTATGTGGACACATATGAAAAGTGCATGTGGTGTCAAGTACCCACTTATCATTGGTCTCAGCACATCCAGCAATAACGACAAGAGCATCATCAGAACTATCATCACGAGCAACGTTAGCAGAATTTTCACCTTGTTTGTTACCTTTCCTCTTTTCTTTATTCTGCAACTTGAAACACTCTAAGATGTCATGCCCGTCTCTCTTGCAATATCTGCAATATTTCTTGTCTCTGGATTGCGACCGTCCCCTGTGGCCGTTCTTACTTTTGCCTCTATTTCCATTATTGGAGTTCTTCTCCTTTGTCCTACCACGAACAGATAATCCCTCGGTTTGGGATCAACTCGAACCATCGTGAGGCACCATTAATTTCATCTTCTCCTTAGAGTTCCAAGCTTCATAAACTTCACTAAGTGTGAGAGTATCACGATTGTATAATATGGTGTCTGTAAAATTGGTATAAGAACTTGGCAGTGAACAAAGTAACATTAAAGCAGTATCTTCCTCCTCATACTTAACCTCCATTGCAGCTAGATCAGATATGATCTCTTTAAATTCTGAAATATGATTCAAAACATTACCTCCCTCGAGTAATGGATGCATCTTACTGGTGAGATCTTTTGTCATGCAAATCCCTTCCAGCTTTAACCATAGAGCGGCGGCAGTTTTCTCGCTCAAAAATTCATGCAAAATATTATTATGCAAATGGAGTTGAATTTTTGACAAAACTTTACGATCAATTCTTTTCTCCCCATCAGTCCAGTCCTCAATTCGGTTCTTCCCAAAACTATTCAGTGCTTCATCATAGTCGGTCTATGCCAACAACGCCCGCATCTTGACTTGCCATAGGGTAAACCTTGTTTCACGGTCCAACGGTGGAAGATCGTATTTCATGGAAGCCATGAGTAGGTAAATCTGTGTGCACAAAGTAGTACAAGCCCGTAGAAAAATTCTTGACAGAATTTAATATGAAGAGCAGACCAAAAATTAAGATAACTAACACCTGGATATTGCACGGGTGGTGGCCGTAGCACTTGATGACGGGAAATAAAAAACTGGACTTGCAGCCTTCACATGAGAACTAGTACCGATGGTCTTGCCTTCACATGAACAGTGCTAGTCAAACTAGTACTAATCGGGTGGCTTCGGTCTCCAAGGAGTAGCGGTAGCCACCGATCAATTTTCCTCGGAAGTTGTAGCGAACAGGAATGAGCAACTCGAGATTTGACGAATCACCAGGGCACAGCAGCCTTCGAGAAAAGTTAAGCGCGTCGACTCGATTGCTCGGTGACGCAGCAGCGGAGTCTGTCTCGGCAGAAATCTGCACCGTGTTGCAGCGGAATCTCCTGTCGGTTTCGGCTTCGTACAGCGTAGCAGCGGAAATCGATCCGTCTTTGGATCGCCTAGTCACACGCGGGCGACGGTGCACGCAACCCTAATCTCTCGTCACGAACTCGTATCTGAACCTCGGTTTTGTATACCACTTTTTAGATAATAACAAGATAAAATGAGACACGAGAGCACAAGGATTTTTATGTAAAAATTCTTACAGGAGAAAACCACGGACGCACGAAGGTGCAATTACTATGAGGAGTATTACAAGCATGAGACAGCATGCCGTCTGAGGTGCGACTACATGGGATATATATGAGGGCAATACATGAGAGTCCTTGGAAGACAAGTAAACGAGTTGTACTCATACGTGTTGGTACCAACGCAAAGGCCCACACCATATGTACTACGTCTAGTCCAATACGGTAGAATTTGAATCACAATTTAACACATAAGACGGCAGATAAGTGTTTCAAACCAAAATGAACCTGTAAATCAATACCAGCTCATAGGTGGTGACAAACATACGAGAGATCTTAACCCGTGTAGCTAGAGCCTCATGGATGTGCTGGCTCTGATTAGGAAAGTCTCCTCCAGGGAATATCTCATCACTTTTGTATGATGCAACCCAAAGATTATGCTTTAAAAATTCATCTCTTCTCTGGAATTATGCCTCTGGCAGGCAAAATGGTAGACAATTTGAACCAGGTATGAGCTTGTAACCTGTTGGCTGCCCAGTATGATTTACGGTCCTTGTGTTCCTTATATGATCAACATGCAAAGAACAACTTATCAAAACAAAGTATGTAGGCAACAACGTAACAAAAAGTTAAATATCCAAATTCTTTATGTGTGGTTCAGAGACGGAAAATAACAAATTGAGATGTCGCATGCCCTCATACATACACACATGCTTGTGAATGATCAATAACCTGAAAAGGAAAGACTGTTTAGAACGCATAATGTTCCCTTTCTGTCTTCTCAAAAACTTGCAAGGGACCAAAACCTAAAAGAGGATCCATGCGTATATTTTGACTTGCTTAATGTTTATGATTAAATACAAGCATAGAACTTGGATGTCCCTCCCATCTAGAAGGCGTGTTGCAAAAACACAACCTTCATAATCTATCTTGTCTCATACTGCCCCGATTTTATTATAGCAATAGCAAAAAGATGGAAGGTCAGTACCATAAAAAGCCATGGCAAGAAAACCATTTTGCAATTCAGATGAAAAGGAAACATTAGCAGTTGCCCGGAGGGAACAAATTCAAGTTATGTGCAATGCACAATCCTCAGCAAGGCACCATCAAGCTAGCCTGTTCTCTCCCTACCTCCTCAATCTGATAATAGTAACCCCTCGACCCTCCACTCTCAGTTTCATATCAGATCAAGAGAGAGAGGACACACCTGGGAAAGAGCGCACCCGGACAAAACCCACGCCATCCCTCTAATCCGTCACCGAGGGGTTGCCTCCTGCCTAGGTTAGGCGAAAAGAACGACCGTCCAAATGGCGCATATCTGTCAGATAAACCAATTAGAAATATTATCTTCTTCATCACCTCTTACATATCCTCTGTTAAGTTAATATAACATAAATAATGCTGGCATGTTATTGCTACCTTGCAAAGGACAGCTCCCAAAGCAAAATGTCAAGAACTTGCAACGCCTCCTGGGGTGCTTCTGCGTGCTTCCCGGCCAAAAACATCCCGAGGCGATGAAGGTCGGCTCGCGTGACAAACTTAATCACCACCTTAAAATTCCTCTGTCTCCTGAATTAAAAAGAAAAGACAAATACATCCATAACACTGAACACATACAAACTAGCCGGGGACAAAATAAATATTGATTGTGAAATAGCTGACCTCTGGGAGTCAGAGCCATCATCATCGTCAAGCAGAGTGATCTGAAACTCTTTGGCAGTGAAATGCAACGGGCCTGCCGTGTACAGGCTCTTCCTGCCATCGTACACCGGCAGGTAACAGACATGATCACATGATAGTGAATGATTGATAAACAACATAACTGAAAATGGTAAATATATATAATTATAGAAAATGATTTACAATATATGTTCACTTACAATGATATTGCCCTTCTGAGTTGCGACATGCAGTGGCATGTTCCCCTTGTTGTCTTCCAGATGGCTAACTGAGACATCAGGCTTCAGTAACTCAACCACAATTTCAGCATTTGTTCCTTTGGACGCCATATGCAGTGACGTCTGCCGCTTCTTGTCCGTTCTTAAACCAATCCCTGGATCCTTATTTAACAATCGTCTGACAACTTCCACATGGCCTATCCTCGCCGCGGAATGCAAAATTGTTTTCCCATTATTTCTTGCAATTTTGGCAAGGCTGTCATCAGTTTCTAGTAGGAGGTTGACAATGTCAATGTGACCCTGAATGACAGCAGTTTCTAGAGCTATGGCGTTTATGAAGTTTGTGGTCATAGCTAGAGCAGGAAAGGCCTGCAGCAACTCCTTCAAAACATCTACAAAATCAAGAAATGCAAGAGGAGAATAATCCACAATTCTTTTGGAAATTTACCTTAAATTATTATCAACCAAGTCATAACAACTACGGCTTATGACTGTAATATGATCTCCGCTATCAGAAAGTCAACAGATCAGAATGATATAAGCTCCAATAGAGAATAAAGTAGAGTGAGAAGACACCATGTGCAGGTTCACCAGCTCATTGACCACTCCTCGGCTGAGCACGCGTGCGATGTGACTTCCGGAGTGATTTAAACCTGCGGTACAAATTCAGATTAGGACACACACGCGCACACGCACACACACATGATTTTCTTCAAGACAAGAGAGTGTTGCTGATTAATCATGGAGATAATAGAAGAACAAGAAACCCACATCATAGACTCCTAGTGGTGGAGGTCCTTGTTCGGCAGCTGGACGATGAAATGGTTGGCCTTGACCAGGCGCTTAGTGTTGAAGCTGCCCTGGCCCGGCCGGAGGGGAAACCATATCGCCTTGGTCGACACCGGAGTCACGGCCTGGACCGTGGCAACCTTGGCTTGGCTGCGATTATGGCAAGGAGGCAACTCGTCCCGCCTCCTTCAACGATGTGTTATCGCACGAATCTGCTCTGCCTCGTGAAGGAAATATGCCCTAGAGGCAATAATAAAGTTGTTATTTTATATTTCCTTATATCATGATAAAAGTTTATTATTCATGCTAGAATTGTATTAACCGGAACCTTGATACATGTGTGGATACATAGACAAAACACCGTGTCCCTAGCAAGCCTCTACTAGACTAGCTCGTTAATCAAAGATGGTTAAGTTTCCTAACCATGGACATGTGTTGTCATTTGATGAACGGGATCACATCATTAGAAGAATGATGTGATGGACAAGACCCATCCGTTAGCTTAGCATATTGATCGTTCAGTTTTATTGCTATTGCTTTCTTCATGTCATGTACATATTCCTTTGACTATGAGATTATACAACTCCCGGATACCGGAGGAATACCTTGTGTTCTATCAAACGTCACAACGTAACTGGGTGATTAGATGCTCTACAGGTACCTCCGAAGGTGTTTGTTGGGTTGGCATAAATTGAGATTAGGATTTGTCACGCCGAGTATGGGAGAGATATCTCTGGACCCTCTCGGTAATGCACATCATAAGAAGCCTTGCAAGCAATGTAACTAGTGAGTTAGTTGCGGGATGAAGTATTACGGAACGAGTAAAGAGACTTGCCGGTAACGAGATTGAACTAGGTATGAAGATACCGACGATCGACTCTCGGGCAAGTAACATACCGATAAAAAAGGGAATAACGTATGTTATCATTACGATTCGACTGATAAAGATCTTCATAGAATATGTATGAGCCAATATGAGCATCCAGGTTCCGCTATTGGTTATTGACCGGAGAGGTGTCTCGGTGATGTCTACATAGTTCTTTAACCCATAGGGTCTGCACGCTTAACGTTCGATGACGATTTTGTATTATATGAGTTATGTGTTTTGGTGAACGGATGTTGTTCGGAGTCTCGGATGAGATCACGGGCATGACGAGGAGTCTCAAAATGGTTGAGAGATAAAGATTTATATATAGTATGATGGTATTCGGACACCGGAAGTGTTTCAGGGGTACCGGGTACATATCGGGTCACCGGAAAGGGGTTCCGAGCACCCCCGGCAAAGATATGGGCCTAATGGGCCAAGAGGGGAACGCAACAGCCAGCAGGGGCTGCTGCGCCCCCCATATGGTCCGCACCATAGGATTCGGCCTACTTGGGGTGCCCCCCTGGCTGCTCCCTCTCCCTCCCACCTATATATATGAGGGGGGAGGTGCCTAAGACACACACCAATATCTGTTAGCTGTGTGTGGCGCCTCCCTCCATAGATTACACCATCGATCATATTCTCGTAGTGCTTGGGCGAAGCCCTGCGCAGATCACATCACCATCACCGTCACCATGCCGTCATGATGAATAAACTCATCTACTTCCTCCACACTTTGCTGGATCAAGAGTTTGAGGGACGTCATCGTGCTGAACGTGTGCAGAAGTCAAAGGTGCCGTACGTTTGGTGCTTGATCAGTCAGAACAAGAAGAAGTTCGACTACACCAACCGCGTTGTCAAACTCTTCCGCTTTTGTTCTACGAGGGTATGTAGACACACTCTCCCCTCTCGTTGCTATGCATCTCCTAGATAGATCTTGCGTGAGCGTAGGAATTTTTTTTGAAATTACATGCTACGTTTCCCAATAGTGGCATCCGAGCTAGGTCTATGCGTAGATGATATGCACGAGTAGAACACAAAGAGTTGTGGGCGGTGACCATCATACTGCTTACCACCAACGTCTTATTTTGATTCGACGATATTGTTGGATGAAGCGGCCCGGACCAACCTTACATGACCACATTCATGAGACCGGTTCCACCGACAGACATGTAACTAGTTTTGCATAAAGGTGGCTGGCGGGTGTCTGTTTCTCGAACTTTAGTTGAATCGAATTTGACTGTGGCATGTCCTTATTGAAGGTTAAAACAACAAACTTGATAAATCACCGTTGTGGTTTTGATGCGTGGGTAAGAACGGTTCTTTCTAGAAGCCCGTAGCAGCCACGTAAAACTTGCAACAACAAAGTAGAGGACATCTAACTTGTTTTTGCAGGGCATGTTGTGATGTGATATGGTCAAGACATGATGTGATATATGTTATTGTATGAGACGATCATGTTTTGTAAAAGTTACTGGCAACCGGTAGGAGCCTTGTGGTTGTCTCTTTATTGTATGAAATGCAAACGTCATGTAATTGCTTTACTCTATCACTATGCGTTAGCGATAGTTGTAGAAGCAATAGTTGGCGAGACAATGATACGTCCATTTTGGATCATGCTTTTATATTGACATTTATTGCATTATGGCTGTTATTACACATTATGTCACAATACTTATGTCTTTTCTCTCTTATTTTACCATAAAGAGGGAGAATGCCGCCAGCTGGAATTCTAGGATGGAAAAGGAGCAAATATTAGAGACCTATTCTGCACAACTTCAAAAGTCCTGAAACTCTACGAAAGTCAGTTTTGGAATATATAAAAAATATTGGATGAAGGAAGCACCAGAGGGGGGCCACCCACTGTCCATGAGGGTGGAGGGCGCGCCCCCTGCCTCGCGGGCCACCTGGAAGCTCCCCGATGCCCATATTCTAGTATAAGGTGTCTTTTGCCCTGAAAACATCAGAAGGAAGCTTTCGGGACAAAGCGCCACCATCACGAGGCGGAACCTTGCCAGAACCAATCTAGGGCTCCGGCGGAGCTGTTCTACCGGGGAAACATCCCTCCAGGAGGAGGAAATTGTCACCATCGTCATCACCATCGATCCTCTCATCGGGAGGGGGTCAATCTCCATCAACATCTTCACCAGCACCATCTCCTCTCAAACCCTAGTTCATCTCTTGTATCGTATCTTTGTCTCAAAACCTCAGATTGGTACCTGTGGGTTGCTAGTAGTGTTGATTACTCTTTGTAGTTGATGCTAGTTGGTTTATTCGATGGAAGATTATATGTTCAGATCCTTTATGCATATTAATACCCCTCTGATTATGAACATGAATATGATTTGTGAGTAGTTACGTTTGTTCCTGAGTACATGGGAGAAGTCTTGCTATAAGTAGTCATGTGAATTTGGTATTCATTTGATATTTTGATGAGATGTATGTTGTCTTTCCTCTAGTGGTGTTATGTGAACGTCGACTACCTGACACTTCACCATTGTTTGGGCCTAGGGGAAGGCATTGGGAAGTAATAAGTAGATGATGGGTTGCTTGAGTGACAGAAGCTTAAACCCTAGTTTATGCGTTGCTTCGTAAGGGCTGATTTGGATCCATATGTTTCATGCTAAGGTTAGGTTTACCTTAATTCTTCTTTCGTAGTTGAGGATGCTTGCGAGGGGGGTTAATCATAAGTGGGATTCTTGTCCAAGGAAGGGCAATACCCAAGCACTGGTCCACCCACATATCAAATTATCAAAGTAACGAACGCGAATCATATGAGCATGATGAAAACTAGCTCGACGATAATTCCCATGTGTCCTCGGGAGCACTTTCCTTTATATAAGAGTTTGTCCAGGCTTGTCCTTTGCTACAAAAAGGATTGGGCCACCTTTCTGCACCTTGTTTACTTTTGTTACTTGTTACTCGTTACGAATTACCTTATCACAAAACTATCTGTTACCGATAATTTCAGTGCTTGCAGAGAATACCTTACTAAAAACCGCTTGTCATTTCCTTTTTCTCCTTGTTGGGTTCGACACTCTTACTTATCGAAAGGACTACGATAGATCCCCTATACTTGTGGGTCATCAAGACTCTTTTCTGGCGCCGTTTCCGGGGAGTGAAGCGCCTTTGGTAGGTGGAATTTGGTAAGGAAAAATTTATATAGTGTGCTGAAATTTACTGTCACTTGTTACTATGGAAAATAATCCTTTAAGGGGCTTGTTTGGGGTATCTTCACCCTGACCAGTAGAGCAAAGAGTTTCTCCTCAACCTACTGAACCTACTAAAAATGTTTACTTTGAAATTCCTTTGGGTATGATACAGAAACTGCTAGGTAATCCTTTTACAGGAGATGGAACATTACATCCCGATATGCACCTAATCTATGTGGATGAAGTTTGTGGATTATTTAAGCTTGCAGGTATGCCCAAGGATGTTATCAAAAAGAAGGTCTTCCCTTTATCTTTGAAGGGAAAGGCATTGACATGGTTTAGGCTATGTGATGATATTGGATCATGGAACTACAACCGATTGAAATTGGAATTTCATCAGAAGTTTTACCCTATGCATCTGGTTCATCGTGATCGTAATTACATATATATTTTTGGCCTCGCGAAGGAGAAAGTATTGCTCAAGCTTGGGGCAGGCTTAAGTCAATGATATATTCATGCCCCAATCATGAGCTCTCAAGAGAAATTATTATTCAAAAAATTTATGCTCGGCTTTCTCTCAATAATCGCTCCATGCTCGATACTTCTTGTACAGGTTCTTTTATGATGAAGACTATTGAATTCAGATGGGATCTATTGGAAAGAATTAAAAGCAACTCTAAATATTGGGAACTCGATGAAGGTAAGGAGTTAGGTATAACACCTAAGTTTGATTGTGTTAAATCTTTTATGGATACCGATGCTTTTGTGAATTTAGCACTAAATATGGACTTGACTTTGAGATAGTAGCTTCTTTCTGTGAATCATTTGCTACTCATGTTGATCTCCCTAAGGAGAAGTGGTTTAAATACCATCCTCCCATTGAAGTAAAAGTAGTTGAACCTATTAAAGTTGAAGAAAAGACTATCACTTATAATGTTGATCCTATTGTTCCTACCGCTTATATTGAGAAACCACCTTTCCCTGTTAGAATAAAGGATCATGCTAAAGCTTCAACCGTGGTTCATAAGAGTAATGCTAGAACACCTACACCCCTTGAGCAAATTAAAATTGAACCTAGTATTGCTATGGTTAAAGATCTCTTGGTTGATAATATTGATGGGCATGTTATTTACTTCTGTGATGAAGCTGCTAGAATTGCTAGACCCGATACTAAAAATAAACATAGACATGTTGTAGGCATGCCTGTTGTTTCTGTTAAAATAGGAGATCATTGCTATCATGGCTTATATGACATGGGTGCTAGTGCGAGTGCAATACCTCATTCCTTATACGAAGAAATTATGCATGATATTGCACCTGCTGAGATAGAAGGTATTGATGTTACAATTAAGCTTGCCAATGATACTATTTCACCAATCGGGATTGTTAGAGATGTTGAAGTCTTGTGTGGGAAAGTTAAATATCCTACTGATTTTCTTGTTCTTGGTTCCCCACAAGATGAATTTTGTCCCATTATATTTGGTAGACCCTTCTTGAATACTGTTAATGCTAAGATAGACTGCAAAAAGAATATCGTTACTGTTGGTTTAGGGGATATGTCTCATGATTTTAATTTTGCTAAATTTCATAGACAACCCCATGATAAAGAATTGCCTAGTAAAGATGAAATTATTGGTCTTGCTTCTATTTCCGTGCCTCCTAATGATTCTTTAGAACAATATTTGCTAGACCATGAAAATGATATGTTTATGAATGAAATAAGGGAAATAGATGAAGTATTCTTTAAACAGGGACCTATTTTGAAATACAACTTGCCTATTGAAATTCTAGGGGATCCTCCTCCCCCCAAGGGTGATCCCGTGTTTGAGCTTAAACCATTACCTAAAACTCTTAAATATGCTTATCTTGATGAAAATAAGATATATCCTGTTATTATTAGTGCTAACCTTTCAGAGCAGGAAGAAGAGAAATTATTGAAAACTCTAAAGAAGCACCGCGCTGCTATTGGATATATATACTCTTGATGACCTTAAGGGCATTAGTCCCACTCTATGCCATCTCAAAATAAAATTAGAGAAAGATGCTAAACCAGTTGTTGATCACCAACGACGGTTAAATCCTAAGATGAAAGAAGTGGTAAGGAATGAAATACTAAAGCTTCTGGAGGCAGGTATAATTTATCATGCTGATAGTCAGTGGGTAAGTCTTGTCCATTGTGTCCCTAAGAAGGGAGGTATTACTATTGTTCCTAATGATAAAGATGAATTGATCCCACAAAGAATTGTTACATGTTATAGAATGGTAATTGATTTCCACAAATTAAATAAAGCTACTAGAAAGGATCATTACCCTTTACCTTTTATTGATCAAATGCTAGAAAGATTATCCAAACATACACATTTTTGCTTTCTAGACGGTTATTCTGGTTTCTCTCAAATACCTGTGTCAAAAGAGGATCAGGAAAAGACCACTTTTACTTGCCCTTTCGGTACCTTTGCTTATAGACGTATGCCTTTTGGTTTATGTAATGCACCTGCTACCTTTCAAAGATGTATGACTGCTATATTCTATGACTTTTGTGAAAAGATTGTTGAGGTTTTCATGGATGATTTCTCCGTGTATGGAACTTCTTTTGATGATTGCTTAAGCAACCTTGATCGAGTTTTGCAGAGATGTGAAGAAACTAATCTTGTCTTTAATTGGGAGAAGTGCCACTTTATGGTTAATGAAGGTACTGTTTTGGGGCATAAAATTTCTGAAAGACGTACTGAAGTTGATAAAGCTAAAGTTGATGCTATTGAAAAGATGTCGTGTCCTGAAGACATTAAAGGTATAAGAAGTTTCCTTGGTCATGCCGGTTTTTATAGGAGGTTCATTAAAGACTTCTCAAAAATTTCTAGGCCTCTAACTAATCTCTTACAAAAAGATGTTCCTTTTATCTTTGATGATGATTGTTGATACGTCCATTTTGCATCATGCTTTTATACCGATATTTATTGCATTATGGGTTGTTATTTCCCATTATGTCACAGTACTTATGGCTATTCTCTCTTGTTTTACAAGGTTTACATAAGGAGAGAGAATGCCGGCAGCTGGAATTTGTAACACCCTCGATGCGACTATATCTCCCACGTGTCGAGGCACGACTTAGAGGCATAATCGCATTGAAGGCATATGTCGCAAGTTAGGCAATCTTCACAACATCCCATGTAATATAAATAATAAAGGGGAGATAACATAGTTGGCTTACACTCGCCACGTCAATCAAGTACATAAATAACATTACATCATCCAAACACACATGGCCCGACTATGGCGCCAAAATAGAAGAGAACCCAACATGCGACACGGTCCCAATCACCCCCAACTGGGCACCACTACTGATCATCGGGAAAGGAAACATAGTAACGTTGAGAGTCTTCGTCGAACTCCCACTTGAGCTCGAGCGCGTCTCCTGGAGCGGAATCATCAGGCCATGCATCTGGTGTAATAGTAATCTGTGAGCCACAGGGACTCAGCAATCTCGCACCCTCGCGATCAAGACTATTTAAGCTTATAGGTATGGCAAGGTAAATATAAGTGGAGTTGCAGCAAGCGTCTAGCAAAATATGGTGGCTAACTTATTCGCAAAAGAGAGCGAGAAGAGGAGGCAAAGCACGAGCGAGAAACTAGAGAGTAACCTGCGCAAACATTACTCCAACACCGTGTTCGCTTTCCGGACTCCGCCGGGAAGAGGCCATCACGGTAACACACTCAGTAGATTCATTTTAGTTAAGTTAAGGTTCAAGTTATCTACAACCGGACATTAACAAATTCCCATCTGCCCATAACCACGGGCACGGCTTTCGAAAGTTCAAATCCCTACAGGGGAGTCCCAACTTAGCCCATGACAAGCTCTCACGGTCAACAAGGAATAGACCTCCTCCCAAGACGTTCCGATCAGGCTCGGTATCTCGGTTCTTCAAGACACTTCGACAGGTTAAAACGAAACCAGCAACACCGCCCGAATGTGTCGACAAATCCCGATAGGAGCTGCACATATCTCGTTCTCAGGGCACACTCAGATAGGTCAAGCTACGAGTAAAACCAACCCTCGAGTTTCCCCGAGGTGGCCCCGCAGGCTGCCCGGTTCGGACCAACACTCAGAGGGAGCACTGGCCCGGGGGGGTTAAAATAAAGATGACCCTTGAGTCTGCATAACCCAAGGGAAAGAAAAGGCTAGGTGGCAAATGGTAAAACCAAGGTTGGGCATTGCTGGAAAAGCTTTAATCAAGGCGAACTATCAAGGGGTTCCCATTATAACCCAACCGCGTAAGGAACGCAAAATCCGGGAACATAACACCAATATGACGGAAACTAGGGCGGCAAGAGTGGAACAAAACACTAGGCGAGAGGCCGATCCTTCCACCCTTTACCAAGTGTATAGATGCATTAAGATAACATAGCAATATAATGATATCCCAACAAGTAAATAAAGGTTCCAACAAGGAACGGCCTTCAATCTTCACCTGCAACTAGCAACGCTATAAGAGGGGCTGAGCAAAGCGGTAACATAGCCAATCAACGGTTTGCTAGGACATGGTTGGTTAGAGGTTTGACATGGCAATATGGGAGGCTTGAAAGCAAGTGGTAGGCATCGTAGGATTGGCATAGCAAAAGAGCGAGCAAACTAGCATAGCAAAGATAGTAGTGATTTCGAGGGTATGATCATCTTGCTCGCACAGTTGTTAGAGTTGACTGGATCCTCGAAAGCAAACTCAAAGGGCTCCTCGTTAGCGAACTCGTCTCCCGGCTCTACCCAAACAAGACAAACAAGCAACAAGGACACAATCAACAACGTGCAAACTCAAACAACACAATGCAAAGATGATATGCTATGCGGGATGCGATGCGAGATGCAAAATGCAAGATATGACAGGGAATACATGAACCTAGCCTCAACTTGGAAATCCAAGTGTGCCACTGGAAAAATGAGATGAAATCGCTTGAAAACGATATAAAGAACGCCGGAATCAGAGTTACGGTTTGGAAATGGCAAGCGATTCAAATATGACACCAGTCTGCAATTTACAGCAAGTAGCCATCTAAATGAAATGAGATGAACATGCTACAGCACCCAAACATGACAACAAAATACATGGCAGGGATGCACACAAGATGCTTAACAAAAGTCTAGCACTGAGATATCGCCAAATCATCCATTAACAGGTTCAAACAAGCATGGCAAAAATGCATATGGCAAACATATCTCAAACTTAGTGAAATTAACACTTGTCTGGAATTTCAGATCAGGTAGCACTCTTCGGAGCAACAAAACTACTTTGCTACAGGACCTGAACATGGCAAAGTAAAGCATGGCATGGAGCTACTCAAAGAGCTTAACAAAAGTCCCTTAGTGACCTTGAGCCAAAAGGGATCATAAAATACAATTGCAAGCATGTGAACATAGCAAAAACATAATCAGTTTTCAGACTTAGTGAAAAACTGACACATGCTGAAATATAACTCAAGTAGGCATGTTTACGAGCTCGATGCACTCACTACGGTGCAAGTCATGGCAAGACAAGCACACACCCATCAATAAGGCACAACATTCAAGCTAGACATGGCAAGAACAATAGTATAGCATGCAAGGATCAACTACAACATCACCGGCAAAATTGCAAACAAGTTGACAATCTGCCCAGATTCACAAAGTAGCAAAAGTAGAGCTCGATTGACTCAAGCTAGGGTGCTCAATAATTGCAACTAAAGACATGGATGGATAGAGCACTACAATATTAACAAAACTCCCTTACTGATCATCCTCAAAAGAGGCACGGATCACTAGGAAACAACATGAACATATGGCATCATGAGATAAACAGCTCAAGGACTTAGTGGAAATGCTAAGTCCCTAAAAACAGAATTAGCAAGTGCACCACTTTGCAAGCTTGCACTCACTAGTCACCACACACATCACAAAAATACATGGGTTGCACCTCTGGAAAGATGACAAAACCCTTAACAAAACACATGTAGAGCATCAGGGCATATCATGCACATATTAATCATGGCAAAAATGACAAAAACCTAAACGGATAAGCAGATCTGATAATTAACTCAAGTAGCCCTCTTCTAACAGCATTTCGGGCATCAAGATAAACTCAAATGAAAATGATGCAATGGAATGAAATGATGTACTCTCCGAGGTGAACATTTTGATATGCTATATGCATGAATCAGAGCTACGAATGCAAAGTTACGGGGCCACGAACATGAGCATATGGATCTGCAATTTCGGGACTTAGACGAAAAAAATCACCCCGAGATCTAGGGTTTACTGTTCACGGCACGCGAACCGAGAACTCCGGCGCGGGTTGACTTGCTCCGGCGAGGTCCCAAAAATGGCAGGGAGGAGAGGGAGAGTTGGATTCGGCCGGATCCGGGCCGGATCTGGCGGCAGCGGCCGGCGGCGAT
>NC_041380.1:438649896-438659350 GCF_002162155.2 Triticum dicoccoides
GGGATTCGTCCGGTGGAAAACGGACGTGTCCGACGCGGTGCGAGCGGATTTTTAGGGTTTCGGGGGGAGAGGAAGATCCGGATTTCGGGGGGGGGGTGTTTAAATAGGCATAGAGGGAGCTAGGAGAGTCCAAATGAGGTGCGGTTTTCGGCCACGCGATCATGATCGAACACTCTAGATGATGGAGCAGAGTTTGGTGGGTTTTGGGCCAAATTGGTGGGGTGTTGGGCTGCAACACACACGAGGCCTTTTCGGTCTCTCGGTTAATCGTTGGAGTATCAAACGAAGTCCAAATGATACGAAACTTGACAGGCGGTCTACCGGTAGTAAACTAAGGCCGCTTGGGAAGTCTCAGTCCAATCCGGAAATGTTTAATCCCCACACACGAAAGAAAGCTAGAATTGACCACCGGAGGAGAACGAAGCGCCGGAATGCAAAACAGACAACGGGGAAAATGCTCGAATGCATGAGATGAACACGTATGCAAATGCAATGCACATGACGACATGATATGAGATGCATGACAACGACAACAACACACGGAGACAAAATCCGAACCCGAGGAAATAAATATAACTTAACGCCGGAAATGGCAAGAGTTGGAGTACAAATTGGGAAAGTTACATCCGGGGTGTTACAACACTCCACCACTACGAAAGGATCTCGTCCCGAGATCTAGGACTGAAAGAACGCCGGGTACTCAGAACGGAGGTGATCCTCGCGTTCCCAGGTAGCTTCACGGTCGGAATGGTGTGACCACTTGACTTTGAGAAATTTGATTGACTTGTTACGAGTCTTGCATTCAGTCTCTTCAAGAATAGCAACTGGGTGCTCACGATAAGAGAGATCTTCTTGGAGCTCAATGTCCTCGAAGTTGACGGTGCGGTCAGGAGTCTTGAAGCACTTTCGAAGCTGAGAGACATGGAACACGTCATGAACATTTGCAAAGTTTGAAGGAAGCTCGAGTTGATAGGCGAGGTCGCCTCTCTTGGTGACAATCTTGAAAGGTCCCACGTATCTAGGGGCATGCTTCCCTTTGATACCGAAGCGACGAGTACCTTTCATAGGAAAGACACGGAGGTAAACATGATCTCCAATCTCGAAAGCCAAATCACGGTGCTTACTATCATAGTAGCTCCTTTGGCGGGATTGAGCTGCTTTGAGGTTATCACGAATGACTTTGCACATTTCTTCTGCCTCTGTGACTAAGTCATTTCCCAAAAGCTGACGTTCACCGGTTTCAGACCAGTTGAGAGGGGTACGGCACTTCCTGCCATACAGAATTTCAAATGGGGCCTTGCCCGAACTTGCTTGAAAACTGTTGTTGTAGGAGAATTCAGCATAAGGAAGACAATCCTCCCATTTCATGCCGAAGGAGATCACACAAGCCCTGAGCATATCTTCCAGAATCTGGTTGACACGCTCGACTTGACCGCTAGTTTGAGGATGGAAAGCTGTGCTAAAGCGGATGTTGGTGCCCATGGCCTTCTGAAAAGAATCCCAAAACTTCGAGGTAAAGATGCTGCCACGGTCTGAAGAGATCACTTGTGGAATACTATGCAGAGAGACAATACGAGAGGTATAGAGTTCCGCCAATTGAGCTGCAGTGATCGACTCTTTGATAGGCAGAAAATGAGCCACTTTAGTGAGTTTGTCGATGACAATGAATATAGCATCATTGCCATGCTTGGACTTAGGAAACCTAGTCACGAAGTCCATTTCAATGTGATCAAACTTCCATTCTGGAATGGCAAGAGGTTGGAGGAGACCAGCTGGCCTTTGGTGTTCTGCCTTCACTCTTCTGCAGACATCACATTCATTCACGAATTGAGCGATCTCGCGCTTCATTCGAGTCCACCAATAAGCTTGCTTGAGGTCCTGATACATCTTCGTGCTCCCAGGGTGGATGGAGAGGAGAGAATTGTGAGCCTAATTCATGATCACTTTACGGAGGTCACCTTTGGTTACAACAATACGATCCTCGAAGAAGAGAGTGTCTTTGTCATCAAGGCGGTAGCACTTGTACTTGGACTGACTCTTGGCAATCCCAATCTTCACCTTTTTCACCATAGCATCAAGAAGCTGGGCTTGGCGAATCTGGTCTTCCAAGATAGGAGAGACTTGAAGGTTGGCGAGGAAACCTTGAGGAACAATTTGCAGATTAAGTTTGCGGAAAGCTTCACAAAGCTCGGGTTGATAAGGCTTGAGAATAAGACTGTTGCAGTAAGCTTTCCTGCTCAATGCATCAGCAATCACATTAGCCTTGCCTGGAGTATACTAAATACTCGGATTATACTCTTGAATCATTTCGACCCATCGAGTTTGCCTGAGGTTGAGGTTAGGCTGAGTGAAGATGTACTTGAGACTCTTGTGATCAGTGAAAATGTCCACTTTTCTTCCCAATAGAAGATGTCTCCAAGTCAAAAGAGCATGCACAACTGCCGCCAACTCGAGATCATGAGTGGGGTAGTTCTTCTCATTCGGCTTCAACTGGCGAGAGGTATAAGCAACAACTTTATTCTCTTGCATCAAAACTGCGCCAAGACCTAGGAGAGAGGCATCACAAAAGACCTCGTACGGTTTGGATTCATCAGGCAGAGTCAGAACTGGAGCAGTGATCAATTTCTCTTTCAAAGTGTTGAAAGCAATATCACACTCCAGAGACCAAAAGTACTTGACGTGCTTCTGAAGAAGATTTGAGAGAGGTTTCGCGATCTTAGAAAAGTTTTCAATGAATCTTCGGCAATAGCTTGCGAGACCGAGGAAGCTACGGAGTTGCTTCACATTCTGAGGAGGTTCCCAATTCACAATTGCAGACACCTTCTCAGCATTCACGACAATGCCCTTGGCAGAGATGATATGACCAAGATAAAGATCTCATCAAGCCAAAATTCACACTTGGAGAACTTAGCGTAGAACTGATGTTCTCTGAGTTTATCAAGAACCAAACGCAAGTGCTTGGCATGATCTTCCTTGTTCTTCGAGAAAACCAGAATGTCGTCGAGATAGACCAAAACGAAGTCATTGGTGTAGGCGTTGAAGATGAAGTTCATCATGCGAGAGAACGTCGGAGGAGCGTTGACGAGGCCAAAAGACATGACAGTGTATTCATATGAACCAAAGCTTGTCCTGAAAGCCGTCTTGCGAATATCTTGCTCATGGATTCAAATCTGATGATAACCCATACGGAGATCAAGCTTGGAGAATACTTGGGCACCTTTGAGTTGTTTGAACAGCTCATTGATGTTGGGAAGTGGGTATTTGTTCTTGATGGTCTTCTTGTTCACTGGACGGTAATCAACACAAAGTCGGTCCGTTCCATCCTTCTTCTTCACAAAAAGAACACCACAACCCCACGGAGAAGAACTAGGCCGGATGAGACCCATTTTCTCTTGAATATCGAGTTGCTTCTTCAGCTCCTTCAACTCTTCAGGTCCGAGCTTGTAGGGACGTTTGCACACAGGTTCCGTGCCAGGCTCAAGATCAATAACGAATTCGACTGCCCGGTGCGGAGGCATTCCTGGAAGCTCTTCTGGAAAGACGTCTTGATATTCGCAAACGACTGGAATTTGAGAGATGGCATCGAGTTCACCCTTCTCATTGAGAGAAAACAGACGGATGGTATTATCCCGAGCGGCAAAGACAATTACATCCTCAGACGAATGAGTCAATTGAATCTGCCTGGCAGCACAATCAAGATGAGCCTTGTGCTTAGAAAGCCAATCCATCCCGAGAATAAGATCAATATCCGAGTTACCAAGAACCATAGGGGAAGAAAGGAACTTGTAGTCTCCCAAAGTGATAGTAACATCTGGCACCTCCAGACTTGCACTCAAACGTTTGCCAGGAGAAACGATATCCATTTGTTTACCCAAATGAGAAGAAATGAACTCATGCTTGGTAAAAAATGGCTTTGACATGAAACAATGTGATGCACCAGTGTCAAAAAGAACTTTTGCAGGAATATCATTAACAGGAAGGTTACCCATGATGACATCTGACGAGTCCTCTTCCTGAGCTGCATTCATCAAGTTGACCTTGGCGTGCTTGGGGTTATGCTTCACCACAGCTGTACTTGCCGATCTGACAGGAGGAGGAGGAGGAAGACGCCTCTGGTTGAGACACTTGTTGGCATACTGACCCTTCTGTTGGCACTTGTTGCACGTGACCTCTGAAAGTGGACGGTGATACAGAGCACTCGATCTTGGAGCTTGAGACGAAGTCTTGTTCTGAAAGCCAGGGTTGGGTGGGTGGGAAGAACCACTGCCACCTTTGCTCTTCTGCTGATACGGCTGACGGAACGGAGGAGGAGGAAGCCAAAACTTCTGCTGCTTGGCCACTTGAGTAGAGGAAGAAGGAGTAACATCTCTGACTCGCTTCTTGGAAGCATCACACCTCAACTGAGCAGCCTCTTGCTTCAGTGCCATGTTGTAGAACTCATCGTATCTCAAGGGCTCGAAGAGAACAAGAGCGAGCTGAATTTCTTCTCTGAGACCACCCCTGAACTGATATATCATGCTCTTCTCATCAGGGACGTCCTGCTTGGCAAAGCAGGCGAGCTTTTGGAACAACTTGTTGTAGTCATAGACAGACAAAGAGCCTTGCTTCAGGTTGCGGAATTCCTCACGCTTGCTTTCAACCACGCTTTGAGGAATATGATGAGCTCGGAAATCTCGACGGAAATCATCCCAAGTGATAACACGTCCACCTCTGGAGTCCTTGTACTGCTAGAACCATTCTGCAGCTTGATCTTTGAGTTGGAAGGAAGCGAACTTAACAAAGTCCTCAGGCCTGACGTTACTGCACTCGAAATGCTTGCACAGATCCACTAGCCAATCGTCAGCATCGGTTGCCTCAACACAATTGCTGAAAGTCTTTGCCCCGTTAGCAAGGAACTGGTTGAGTGAAGCAAAGTGATTCTGATTGCTGCCTTGATTCCCTTGGTTGCCTTGATTGCGCTCTTGAAGAATTTGCATGACCAACTGTGTGTTTGCATTGGTTACGGCCATCACAGCTTGCCATGCCTCCGGAGGAGGTGTTGGTGGTGGCGGATCAGGATTCGGAGTCGTGCGCGTTGGAGGAGCCATCCTGAAGAGGTTGACCACCATTAGCACATTGACAGACAAATATTGAAGCTGAATCCAACGGAATGAAAATTGCAACATATAGTCTTCACATCCGAACAAAATGAACGAATGCATTCCTCTTGAAATGGTCACATATCCATAAATTGAGAAGCCACGTAGAATTAAGGTGGAGAAATAATTCAACAAGGTACGGATCAAGAACGCATAATCGGTAAGAAATCCCAATCTCAAACCAAATATCCGTGGAAGAAGAACTAGAGCTACAAGAATTCCCACCTATGAAACTCCTGAACCTTTCCGGTTATGCAATCAGGTGTTGGGGATACAGGGGAAGCATAATATCTCACCCAAACTAGCAAATCCTACATCCAGCTGTATCCATCCTTCAACACATAACCAAGAAACCTTCGGAAACCATCTACCTCAACCTTCGAAAAGCATCCGTTATACAAGTTATGGCGATACTCCCGAACTCCCGCCCCAGTACTGGGTGGCATCGAGGTTATCTCACCAACGAACTGCATAAAAGAGATTTTTGATGTCGGCGTACTAAACTCAGGTATTCCAGAACTGCAACGATAAAATTATGATGACAAAACCTCAGAGCTCAACTCCCCGGGACACTTCCACTAAACCCCTGACAGGAGGCACCAAGATAGTGTTCTCATCATAAAACCATCGGAACGATTCCAAGATACCCGCGTGATCCTAATTTTTTTTAGCGAAATTTGAGAAGAGAAGAGTCAAAACTCTACGTCAGGATGCCTTACCAGAGCGATGAAGATACTGGGAAGTAAAAAGAATTCCTAATCTCTCCGATATATAATTCCTAATTGACTCAAAACATTTTTCTAGACACAACTCGGCCACTAATAACGATCAAGCAATGGGGCTCCTAAGGTCGGGGAAGGCTCTGATTACCAACTTGTAACACCCTCGATGCGACTATATCTCCCACGTGTCGAGGCACGACTTAGAGGCATAATCGCATTGAAGGCATATGTTGCAAGTTAGGCAATCTTCACAACATCCCATGTAATATAAATAATAAAGGGGAGATAACATAGTTGGCTTACACTCGCCACGTCAATCAAGTACATAAATAACATTACATCATCCAAACACTCATGGCCCGACTACGGCGCCAAAATAGAAGAGAACCCAACATGCGACACGATCCCAATCACCCCCAATTGGGCACCACTACTGATCATCGGGAAAGGAAACATAGTAACATTGAGAGTCTTCGTCAAACTCCAAGTTGAGCTCGAGCGCGTCTCCTGGAGCGGAATCATCAGGCCATGCATCTGGTCTAATAGTAATCTGTGAGCCACAAGGACTCAGCAATCTCGCACCCTCGCGATCAAGACTATTTAAGCTTATAGGTATGGCAAGGTAAATATAAGTGGAGCTGCAGCAAGCGTCTAGCAAAATATGGTGGCTAACTTATTCGCAAAAGAGAGCAAGAAGAGGAGGCAAAGCATGAGCGAGAAACTAGAGAGTAACCTGCGCAAACATTAGTCCAACACCGTGTCTGCTTCCCGGACTCCGCCGAGAAGAGGCCATCACGGTAACACACTCAGTAGATTCATTTTAGTTAAGTTAAGGTTCAAGTTATCTACAACCAGACATTAACAAATTCCCATCTGCCCATAACCGTGGGCACGGCTTTCGAAAGTTCAAATCCCTGCAGGGGAGTCCCAACTTAGCCCATGACAAGCTCTCACGGTCAACGAAGGAATAGACCTCCTCCCAAGATGTTCCGATCAGGCTCGGTATCTCGGTTCTTCAAGACACTTCGACAGGTTAAAACGAAACTAGCAACACCGCCCGAATGTGCCGACAAATCCCGATAGGAGCTGCACATATCTCGTTCTCAGGGCACACTCAGATAGGTCAAGCTACGAGTAAAACCAACCCTCGAGTTTCCCCGAGGTGGCCCCGCAGGCTGCCTGGTTCGGACCAACACTCAGAGGGAGCACTGGCCCGGGGGGGGGGTTAAAATAAAGATGACCCTTGAGTCTGCATAACCCAAGGGAAAGAAAAGGCTAGGTGGCAAATGGTAAAACCAAGGTTGGGCATTGCTGGAAAAGCTTTAATCAAGGCGAACTATCAAGGGGTTCCCATTATAACCCAACCGCGTAAGGAACGCAAAATCCGGGAACATAACACCGATATAACGGAAACTAGGGCGGCAAGAGTGGAACAAAACACTAGGCGAGAGGCCGAGCCTTCCACCCTTTACCAAGTGTATAGATGCATTAAGATAACATAGCAATATAATGATATCCCAACAAGTAAATAAAGGTTCCAACAAGGAACGGCCTTCAATCTTCACCTGCAACTAGCAACGCTATAAGAGGGGCTGAGCAAAGCGGTAACATAGCCAATCAACGGTTTGCTAGGACATGGTGGGTTAGAGGTTTGACATGGCAATATGGGAGGCTTGAAAGCAAGTGGTAGGCATCGTAGCATTGGCATAGCAAAAGAGCGAGCAAACTAGCATAGCAAAGATAGTAGTGATTTCGAGGGTATGATCATCTTGCCCGCACAGTTGTCAGAGTTGACTGGATCCTCGAAAGCAAACTCAACGGGCTCCTCGTTAGCGAACTCATCTCCCGGCTCTACGCAAACAAGACAAACAAGCAACAAGGACACAATCAACAACGTGCAAACTCAAACAACACAATGCAAAGATGATATGCTATGCGGGATGCGATGTAGGATGCAAAATGCAAGATATGAAAGGAAATGCATGAACCTGGCCTCAACATGGAAATCCAAGTGTGCCACTGGAAAATTGACATGAAATCGCTTGAAAACGATATAAAGAACGCCGGAATCAGAGTTACGGTTTGGAAATGGCAAGCGATTCAAATATGACACCGGTCTGTAATTTACAGCAAGTAGCCATCTAAATGCAATGAGACGAACATGCTACAGCATCCAAACATGACAAAAAAAATACATGGCAGGGATGCACACAAGATGCTTAACAAAAGTCTAGCACTGAGCTATGGCCAAATCATCCATTAACAGGTTCAAACAAGCATGGCAAAAATGCATATGGCAAACATATCTCAGACTTAGTGAAATTAACACTTGTCTGGAATTTCAGATCAGGTAGCACTCTTCGGAGCAACAAAAATACTTGCTACAGGACCTAAACATGGCAAAGTAAAGCATGGCATGGAGCTACTCAAAGAGCTTAACAAAAGTCCCTTAGTGACCTTGAGCCAAAAGGGATCAGAAAATACAATTGCAAGCATGTGAACATAGCAAAAACATAATCAGTTTTCAGACTTAGTGAAAAACTGACACATGCTGAAATATAACTCAAGTAGGCATGTTTAGGAGCTCGATGCACTCACTACGGTGCAAGTCATGGCAAGACAAGCATACATACATCAATAAGGCACAACATTCAAGCTAGACATGGCAAGAACAATAGCATAGCATGCAAGGATCAACTACAACATCACCGGCAAAATTGCAAACAAGTTGACAATCTGCCCAGATTCACAAAGTAGCAAAAGTAGAGCTCGATTGACTCAAGCTAGGGTGCTCCATAATTGCAACTAAAGACATGGATGGATAGAGCACTACTATATTAACAAAACTCCCTTACTGATCATCCTCAAAAGAGGCACGGATCACTAGGAAACAACATGAACATATGGCATCATGAGATAAACAACTCAAGGACTTAGTGGAAATGCTAAGTCCCTGAAAACAGAATTAGCAAGTGCACCACTTTGCAAGCTTGCACTCACTAGTCACCACACACATCACAAAAATACATGGGTTGCACCTCTGGAAAGATGACAAAACCCTTAACAAAACACATGTAGAGCATCAGGGCATATCATGCACATATTAATCATGGTAAAAATGAAAAAACCTAAAAAGATAAGCAGATCTGATAATTAACTCAAGTAGCCCTCTTCTAACAGCATTTCGGGCATCAAGATGAACTCAAATGAAAATGATGCAATGGAAGAAATGATGTACTCTCCGAGATGAACATTTTGATATGCTATATGCATGAATCAGAGCTACGGATGCAAAGTTACAGGGCCACGAACATGAGCATATGGATCTGCAATTTTGGGACTTAGACGAAAAAAATCACCCCGAGATCTATGGTTTACTGTTCACGGCACGCGAATCGAGAACTCCGGCGAGGGTTGACTTGCTCCGGCGAGGTCCCAAAAACGGCGGGGAGGAGAGGGAGAGTTGGATCCGGCAGGATCCGGGCCGGATCTGGCGGCGGCGGCCGGCAGCGATGCGGCAGCGGCGGGGCAGCGGCGCGGCGGCGATGCGGCAGCGGTGGGGCGGCGGCGGATGGCGGCGGGCGCAGGCGCGGC
>NC_041380.1:438659575-438670695 GCF_002162155.2 Triticum dicoccoides
GGGGGGGTGTTTAAATAGGCATATAGGAAGCTAGGAGAGTCCAAATGAGGTGCGGTTTTCGGCCACGCGATCATGATCGAACGCTCTAGATGATGGAGCAGAGTTTGGTGGGTTTTGGGCCAAATTGGAGGGGTGTTGGGCTGCAACACACACGAGGCCTTTTCGGTCCCTCGATTAACCTTTGGAGTATCAAACGAAGTCCAAATGATACGAAACTTGACAGGCGGTCTACCGGTAGTAAACCAAGGCCGCTTGGAAAGTCTCGGTCCAATCCGGAAATGTTTAATCCCCACACACGAAGAAAGCTAGAATTGACCACCGGAGGAGAACGAAGCGCCGGAATGCAAAACAGACAACGGGGAAAATGCTCGAATGCATGAGATGAACACATATGCAAATGCAATGCACATGATGACATGATATGAGATGCATGACAACAACAACAACACACGGAGACAAAACCCGAACCCGAGGAAATAAATATAACTTAACGCCGGAAATGGCAAGAGTTGGAGTACAAATTGGGAAAGTTACATCCGGGGTGTTACAACACTCCACCACTACGAAAGGATCTCGTCCCGAGATCTAGGACTGAAAGAACGCCGGGTACTCAGAACGGAGGTGATCCTCGCGTTCCCAGGTAGCTTCACGATCGAAATGGTGTGACCACTTGACTTTGAGAAATTTGATTGACTTGTTGCGAGTCTTGCGTTCAGTCTCTTCAAGAATAGCAACTGGGTGCTGACGATAAGAGAGATCTTCTTGGAGCTCAATGTCCTCGAAGTTGACGGTGCGATCAGGAGTCTTGAAGCACTTTCGAAGCTGAGAGACATGGAACACGTTATGAACATTTGCAAAGTTTGGAGGAAGCTTGAGTTGATAGGCGAGGTCTCCTCTCTTGCTGACAATCTTGAAAGGTCCCACGTATCTAGGGGCAAGCTTCCCTTTGATACCGAAGCGATGAGTACATTTCATAGGAGAGACACGGAGGTAAACATGATCTCCGATCTCGAACGCCAAATCACGGTGCTTACTATCATAGTAGCTCTTCTGACGGGATTGGGCTGCTTTGAGGTTATCACGAATGACTTTGCACATTTCTTCTGCCTCTATGATTAAGTCATTACCCAAAAGCTGACATTCACCGGTTTCAGACCAGTTGAGAGGGGTACAGCACTTCCTGCCATACAGAATTTCAAAAGGGGCCTTGCCCGAACTTGCTTGAAAACTGTTGTTGTAGGAGAATTCAGCATAAGGAAGACAATCCTCCCACTTCATGCCGAAGGAGATCACACAAGCCCTGAGCATATCTTCAAGAATCTGGTTGACATGCTCGACTTGACCGCTTGTTTGAGGATGGAAAGCTGTGCTGAAGCGGATGTTGGTGCCCATGGCCTTCTGAAAAGAATCCCAAAACTTCGAGGTAAAGATGCTGCCACGGTCTGAAGAGATCACTTGAGGAATACTGTGCAAAGAGACAATACGAGAGGTATAGAGTTCTGCCAATTGAGCTGCAGTGATCGACTCTTTGATAGGCAGAAAGTGAGCCATGTATCCCTTGCCATTTCCAAACTTTTGTTAAGCATCTTGGTTGCATCCCTGCCATGTATTTTGTTGTCATGTTTGGTGGCTGTAGCATGTTCATTTCGTTGCATTTAGAGGCATACTTGCTGTAAATCGCAGACCGATGTCATTTTTGACTCCGATTCCGACGGTCTTTATATCGTTTTCAAGCGATTTCATCTCATCTTTCCAGTGGCACCCTTGGAATTCCAAGTTGAGGCCAGGTTCATGCATTTCCTGTCATATCTTGCATTTTGCGTCCCGTATTGCATCCCGCATAGCATATCATCTTTGCATCATGTTGATTGAGTTTGCACGTGGTTGGTCGTATCCTTGTTGCTTGTTTGTCTTGTTTGGATAGAGCCGGGAGACGAGTTCGCTAACGAGGAGCCCTTTGAGATTGCTTTTGAGGATCCAGTCAACTCTGACAACTGTGCAGGCAAGATGATCATACCCTCGAAATCACTACTATCTTTGCTATGCTAGTTTGCTCGCTCTTTTGCTATGCCATTGCTACGATGCCTACCACTTGCTTGAAAGCCTCCTAAATTGCCATGTCAAACCTCTAACCCACCATGGTCCTAGCAAACCATTGATTGGCTATGTTACCGCTTTGCTCAGCCCCTCTTATAGCGTTGCTAGTTGCAGGTGAAGATTGGAGGCCGTTCCTTGTTGGAACATCTTTTATTTACTTGTTGGGATATCATTATATTGCCATGTTATCTTAATGCATCTATATACTTGGTAAATGGTGGAAGGCTCGTCCTCTCGCCTAGTGTTTTGTTCCACTCTTGCCGCCCTAGTTTCCGTCATATAGGTGTTATGTTCCTGGATTTTGCGTTCGTTACGCGGTTGGGTTATAATGGGAACCCCTTGATAGTTCGCCTTGATTAAAGCTTTTCCAGCAATGCCCAACCTTGGTTTTACCATTCGCCACCTATCCTCTTTTTCCCTTGGGTTACCGGAGCCCAAGGGTCATCTTATTTTAACCCCCCCCCCGGGCCAGTGCTCCCTCTGAGTGTTGGTCCGAACCGGGCAGCCTGCGGGGCCACCTCGGGGAAACTTGAGGGTTGGTTTTACTCGTAGCTTGACCTATCTGAGTGTGCCCTGAGAACGAGATATGTGCAGCTCCTATCAAGATTTGTCGGCACATTCGGGCGGTGTTGCTGGTCTTGTTTTAACCTGTCGAAGTGTCTTGAATTACTGAGATACCGAGTCTGATCGGAATGTCTTGGGAGGAGGTCTATTCCTTCGTTGACCATGAGAGCTTGTCATGGGCTAAGTTGGGACTCCCCTGCAGGGATTGAACTTTCGAAAGCCGTGCCCGCGGTTATGGGCAGATGGGAATTTGTTAATGTCCGGTTGTAGATAACTTGAACCTTAATTAGTTAAAATGAATCATATGAGTGTGTTATCATGATGGCCTCTTCTCGGCGGAGTCCGGGAAGTGGACACGGTGTTGGAGTAGTGTTTGCGCAGGTTATTCTCTAGTTTCTCACTCGTGCTTTGCCTCCTCTTCTCGCTCTCCTTTGCGAATAAGTTAGCCACCATACTTGCCAGTCGCTTGCTGCAGCTCCACTCATATTTTACCCTGCCTTACCTATAAGCTTGAATAGTCTTGATCGCGAGGGTGCGAGATTGCTGAGTCCCTGTGGCTCACAGATTACTATTACACCAGATGCAGGGCCTGATGATTCCGCTCCAGGAGACGCGTATGAGCTCAAGTGGGAGTTCGAGGAAGACTCTCAACGATACTATGTTTCCTTTCTCGACGATCAGTAGTGGTGCCCAGTTGGGGGTGATTGGGACCGTGTCGCATGTTGGGTTCTCTTTTATTTTGGTGCCGTAGTCGGGCCTTGAGTGTATGGATGATGTAATGTCATTTATGTACTTGATTGACGTGGCGAGTGTAAGACAACTATGTTATCTCCCCTTTATTATTCATATTACATGGGATGTTGTGAAGATTGCCTAACTTGCGACATACGCCTTCAATGCGATTATGTCTCTAAGTCGTGCCTCAACACGTGGGAGCTATAGTCGCATCGAGGGTGTTACATTCTGCTCCTCGTTGGTTCGACACTCTTACTTATCGAAAGTACTACGATAGATCCCCTATACTTGTGGGTCATCAAGACTCTTTTCTGGCGCCGTTGCCGGGGAGTGAAGCGCCTTTGGTAGGTGGAATTTGGTAAGGAAAATTTTATATAGTGTGCTGAAATTTACTGTCACTTGTTACTATGGAAAGTAATCCTCTAAGGGGCTTGTTCGGGGTATCTTCACCCCGACCAGTAGAGCAAAGAGTTGCTCCTCAACCTACTGAACCTATTGAAAAATGAAATTCCTTATGAGTATCCTTCGAGTATAATAGAAAAACTGCTAGCTAATCCTTTTACAGGAGATGGAACAAAGCATCCTGATGAACACCTAATATATGTGGATGAAGTTTGTGGATTATTTAAGCTTGCATGTATTTCCGATGATGTTACTAAGAAGAAGGTCTTCCCTTTATCTTTGAAGGGAGACGCATTGACATGCTATAGGCTATGTGATGATATGGGATCATGGAACTATAGAAGATTGAAATTGGAATTTCATCATAAGTATTACCCTATGCATCTTGTTCATCGTGATCGCAATTATATATATAATTTTTGGCCTCGCGAAGGAGAAAGCATCGCTCAAGCTTGGGGGAGGCTTAAATCAATGTTATATTCATGCCCCAATCATGAGCTTCCAAGAGAAACAATTCTTAAAAAAAATTATGCTCGGCTTTCTGATAACAATCGTAGCATGCTTGATACTTCTTGTGCTGGCTCTTTTGTGATGAAGACTATTGGATTTAGATGGGATTTATTGGATTGAATTAAACACAACTCTGAAGATTGGGACCTAGACAATGTTAAGGAGTCAGGTATGACACCTAAGTTTGATTGTGTTAAATCTTTTATGGATACCGATATTTTCCGTAAGTTTAGCACTAAATATGGACTTGATTCTGAGATAGTAGCTTGTTTCTGTGAATCTTTTGCTACTTACGTTGATCTCCCTAAGGAGAAGTGGTTTAAATATCATCCTCCCATAGAAGTAAAAGTAGCTGCACCTATTAAAGTTGAAGAAAAGACTGTCACTTATAATGATCCTATTGTTCCTACTTCTTATCTTGAGAAACCACCTTTCCCTGTTAGGATAAAGGATCATGCTAAAGCTTCAACTGTAGTTCGTAAAAGCAATATTAAAACATATACACCTCCTGAGCAAGTTAAAGTTGAACCTAATATTGCTATTGTTAAAGAGCTCTTGTCTGATAATATTGATGGGCATGTTATTCAGTTCTGCGGTGAAACTGCTAGAATTGCTAAACCTTGTGCTAAAGATAAACATAGACCTGTGGTAGGCGTGCCTGTTATTTCTGTTAAAATAGGAGATCGTTGTTATCACTGCTTATGTGATATGGGTGCTAGTGCTAGTGTTATACCTTATGACTTGTATACAGAAATCAAGCACGAAATTGCACCTGCTGAGTTAGAAGATATTGATGTCACAATTAAACTTGCTTATAGAGATACTATTTCAGCAATGGGAATTGTTAGAGATGTTGAAGTCTTGTGCGGGAAAACTAAATATCCTGCTGATTTTCTTGTCCTTAGTTCTCCACAAGATATCTTTTGTCCCATTATATTTGGTAGACCCTTCTTGAATACAGTTAATGCTAGGATAGACTGCGAAAAGAATGTTGTTACTATTGTCTTGGATGATATGACTCATGAGTTTAATTCCTCTAAATTTAGTAAACAACACCATGAAGAAGAATTGCCTAGTAAGGATGAAATTATTGGTCTTGCTTCTATTGCCGTACCTCCTAATGATCCTTTAGAACAATATTTGCTAGACCATGAGAATGATATGTTTATGAATGAAAGAAGGGAAATAGATGAAGTATTCTTTAAACAAGAACCTATGCTAAAACACAATTTGCCTGTTGAAATCCTAGGGGATCCTCCTCCACCTAAGGGTGATCCTGTGTTTGAGCTTAAACCGTTGCCTGATAATCTTAAATATGCTTATCTTGATGAAAAGAAGATATATCATGTTATTATTAGTGCTAACCTTTCAGAGCATGAAGAAGAAATATTATTGAAAACTCTTAAGAAGCACCGTGCTACTATTGGATATACTCTTGATGATCTTAAGGGCATTAGTCCCACTCTATGTCAACATAAAATAAATTTGGAAGCAGATGCCAAACCAGTTCGTGATCCTCAACAACGTCTGAATCCTAAAACGAAAGAAGTGGTAAGAAAATAAATACTAAAGCTTCTAGAGGCAGGTATAATTTATCCCATTGCTGATAGTCAGTGGGTAAGTCCTGTTCATTGTGTCCCTAAGAAGGGAGGTATTACTGTTGTCCCTAATGATAAAGATGAATTGATTCCACAAAGAATTATTACCGGTTATAGGATGGTAATTGATTTCCGCAAATCAAATAAGGCTACTAAGAAAGATCATTACCCCTTACCTTTTATCGATCAAATGCTAGAAAGATTATGCAAACATACACATTACTGCTTTCTAGATGGTTATTCTGGTTTCTCTCAAATACCTGTGTCGGCTAAAGATCAATCAAAGACTACTTTTACATGCCCTTTTGGTACTTTTGCTTATAGACGTATGCCTTTTGGTTTATGTAATGCACCTGCTACCTTTCAAAGATGCATGATGGCTATATTCTCTGACTTTTGTGAAAATTTGTGAGGTTTTCATGGACAACTTTTCCGTCTATGGATCTTCTTTTGATGATTGCTTGAGCAATCTTGATCGAGTTTTGCAGAGATGTGAAGAAACTAATCTTGTCTTGAATTGGGAAAAGTGCCACTTTATGGTTAATGAAGGTATTGTCTTGGGGCATAAAGTTTCTGAAAGAGGTATTGAAGTTGATAAAGCCAAGGTTGATGCTATTGAAAAGATGCCATGTCCCAAGGACATCAAAGGTATAAGAAGTTTCCTTGGTCACGCTGGATTTTATAGGAGGTTCATCAAGGACTTCTCGAAAATTTCTCAGCCTCTAACTAATTTATTACAAAAAGATATACCATTTGTCTTTGATGATGATTGTGTAGAAGCATTTGAAATACTTAAGAAAGCATTAGTCTCTGCACCTATTGTTCAGCCACCTGATTGGAATTTACCCTTTGAAATTATGTGTGATGCTAGCGATTATGCTGTAGGTGCTGTTCTAGGTGAAAGAGTTGATAAGAAATCAAATGTTATCCATTATGCTAGTAAGACTCTATACAACGCTCAAAGAAATTATGCTACTACTGAAAAAGAACTTTTAGTAGTTGTATTTGCTTGTGATAAGTTCAGACCTTATACTGTTGATTCTAAAGTAATTATCCACACTGATCATGCTGCTATTAAATATCTTATGGAAAAGAAAGATGCTAAACCTAGACTTATTAGATGGGTTCTCTTGCTACAAGAATTTGATTTGCATATTGTTGATAGAAAAGGAGCTGAGAACCCCGTTGCAGACAACTTATCTAGGTTAGAGAATGTTCTTGATCACCCACTACCTATTGATGATAGTTTTCCCGATGAACAATTAAATGTCATAAGTACTTCTCATAGTACCCCTTGGTATACTCATTATGCTAATTACATAGTTGCTAAATTTATACCACCTAGCTTCACATACCAACAAAAGAAAAAGTTCTTCTACGATTTGAGACATTACTTTTGGGATGACCCACATCTTTATAAATAAGGAGTAGATGGTGTTATTAGATGTTGTGTACCTGAGCATGAATAGGAACAGATCCTACGCAAGTGCCACTCCGAAACTTATGGAGGACACCACGCGGGAGATAGAACTGCACATAAGGTATTGCAATCTGGTTTTTATTGGCCTACTCTCTTCAAGGATGCCCGTAAGTTTGTCCTATCTTGTGATTGAATTATTACTCTACCATTAGAGATCATATGACAAAAATTATATAAGTTGCTGTTATAAGAATGATCATGATGCCCTCATGTCCGTATTTTATTTTTATCGACACCTTCATCTCTAAACATGTGGACATATTTTTCGATTTCGGCTTTTAGCTTGAGCACAAGCGAGGTCTAAGCTTGGGGGAGTTGATATGTCCATTTTGCATCATGCTTTTATATCGATATGTCAGGACCCCGACTCGATGTCACATCGATCTAGCCGGTAACACCTCATATCACTTTGCGGCCTCACGCACGGTATCCTCACGGGTGTCGCCTTACCTTTGCCCGGGACCGTTTGCGCCTTTTGGCTCACGTATATGATAGTGTCGCTAGCATCCATATGTTAAAGAGCCCGGGCTGACATGACTAGTCGTAAACCCAAAGTGGCACAGACTTACAGGGACAGGCATTCATGACCCAGCTTCGAACGTGTCGGTCATCAGCAAGTGGGTCCGGGCTGTAGCACTGGGCTAGCAGGACTCCGGTAAACCGGGCTGTAGCGGGCTAACAGGACTCCGGTACTCAAAGCGTGACATTTCCCCGAAGGGACAGACACAGGAACGAAGAAGGACACATGCCGGCCAGCCTAAGTGTTCCAGAGCAGTAGCAAGCTACCATGGCTCAGCGGTAACACTAGGAGACATTTCCCGGTAAGAGAGGCTACTAAAGATAAACAACTAGATAGTCAGATCCCACACATACCAAGCATTTCAATCATACACACAATATGATCGATATGTGCAAATACAACGAAGCATCACAACATGACTCTATGACACAAGTACTTTATTTAAGGCTCAGAGAGCCATACATAACATACACAAAGGTACGGGTCTCACGACCCAACATACAAATCATACAGTCATACAAACCAGCAGCGGAAGTAACTTGTCTGAGTACAGACAACTAATAAAATAAAAGAGGCTTGGAAAGCCTAGCTATACTACGTGGTCCTTCACAAGCTCAGGGTCACCACCTGGGTCTTTAGCCTACTCGTTGATGTCAACGTCTACGTAGAACCCATCAGAAGGGGTTGCAGCGTCTTCTGTAAAATGTAGATTATAGCAACATGAGTACAAAGGTACTCAGCAAGACTTACATCAGATCCTACATACATGCATGTTATCAAGAAGGGTTGGTGGAGTTATTGCAGCAAGCCAGCTTTGACTCTTGGCTAGACTATCCTACGATACTCCAACTTGAAATGGTTTTGCGCACACGAGTCCACTACTCACCACTTCAATACACTACCGAGGATTCGCCTCCGTCTTCCTACGGAAGAGCCATCCTCGGCACTCACGCTTATCTTGAGGCTTTTAACAGTTTCCATTTACTTGTCTATGAACTGTATAGGCAACCAAGTAGTCCTTTACCGCGGACGCGGCTATTCGAATAGATTATGATAACCCTGCAGGGGTGTACTTCTTCATACATGTTTCCACCACTTAGCGTCTGCACACGACATGTGCTCGGCAGACCTCAAGCGAAAGCCGACGTGGGTGTAGACCACGACCTACCTAAACACTTAAGCCTCTAGTCCAGGTTTATCGCCTATTCAGGTTCCATCCGCAGGGAGTCCGGCCGAGGTTTCCCATACGGCCCCGAACGATGTGAACAGGGTTCCCGAGATACCTAACGGGTATTTGGTACACCGTGCCATGTACCTACCGCATCACAGCCCACCCCTACGGTCAGCGCTGTCCACGGCCTCCAGTAGGCTACAAACACCAGAAACTACTTGCAACTCCTGGACAGAGAGCTAGGGTGAATAAGAAGTCGAGCGGGGTCATATTTCAGGGCCCAATGCATGGTAGTAGCTGTATCTTAAATCACGCATACAGATCTCAGTGTTTAAGGTCGGCTTCAATGAAACAACCCACCATGTACTCCTACATGGCCTCTCATCGATACCTTTACCAAATCGTGTTCACCACACCACTCTCATTACCGACATAACATTTCACTCTAGCCCATCACCCAGATGAACCAGACCTGACACGACTCTAAGCATAGCAGGCATAGCAAGGTAGGAACAACACATACATATGGCTCAAACAACTCCTACACATGCTAGTGGGTTTCATCTAGTTACTGTGGCAATGACAGGTCATGCAGAGGAAATGGGTTCAACTACCGTAGCACACAGCAGTTTGAAACGCGTTGTCTTAATGCAGTAAAAGAGAGCAGGAGCGAGAACATGGGATTGTATCGATATGATCAAATGGTTGGTTGCTTGCCTGATGGTTCGATGCACTGATACGGTTCTTCGTTAGGGTAATCACGGTACTCTTCGGGGACAGAACCTGCCGCAGAGAGCACCGATTCACAAACATTACTAAACAGTATGCAACAATATGATGCATGCATGAGACATGGCAAAATGAGTGTATTGGGCTAATGCAACTAAAACCAGAAGGGTTTGAACAAATTTGAATCAAGGATTCAAATTTCAAATTCAAATATGGCCTTTTAAAGTGCTTTTCCTTGTTCTGCTTAAAACATCAATTTAACTTGTTTGATCATGCATGAAAATAGCACAGATGGATAGATTGGATTTTTCTGATCATTTTTCATATATAATTTGTCCAATTTGGAGTTACAGAATAAAAGTTATGAATTTTTGAAGTTTAAATAATATTCTGGAATTTCCTGATTTAAATTAAATCCAGAAAATCAATTACTGCGTCAGCCTGACGTCAGTGTGACGTCAGCAGGTCAACGGAACTGGTTTGGGTCAAACCTGACAGTGGGTCCCGCATGTCAGGGTGATTATTTTAATTAAAATTTAATTAAAACTAATCCTGTTTAATTAACAGGGCTGGGCCCCACCTGTCATTGACTCAGGGGAGTCAACCAGGGCCCACCCATGGTCAAACCCGGGTCGGCTGCACCGGCGTTTAGCCGCCGGCGAGCCCGACGCGGCGGCGGGAGTGGTTTTGGCTATTCCGGCCACCAAATGGGCCGCGGAGATCACCGGAGTGGAGCTGAGGACAAACCGCAGCTCTTGGCGGAGTCCGTTGAGGTCGGGGTGGCCGGAGTTGGCGCCGGCGACGACCTTGGCGGCCACCGGGGTTCGGCCGAAGACGAACTTGACGCTAGAGGGTTCGGTGAGGCTCGTGGAGTAGCTAGCTAGGTGCTGCGGGACTTGGTGAGTAAGATGCACACCATCTTGTGGCCGGAGGATGACCGGGAGCATGTCGGCGACGAGCTCCACGGCGGTGGGTGCGGTTGAGCTCCGGGAGGTTGCTACACGGCTCGGGAGCAAGAACGGAAGGGAGGGAAAGATGGCTAAGCTCACAGTGAGTGCGACGGAGTCCTTGGTGCGGCCGGAGATGGACCGGAGCGACGACGGCGTTGAAGGGGATCTCCGGCGACGGTGAGCTCGGGCGAGGTCGGTGCGGTGGACTCGGGCGTTGCGAGCGCTCGGGGCTCGGCTGCTCGATGAAGTGGACAGCGGCGGAGCTCCTGGACACGGTGGCACGGCGTGGGGTGGTCGGAGGGCGTGGCTACGGCGAGGGGGTGGCGGCGATGGCGTCGGCCATGGCTGGGGCGTGCGAGGGGGA
>NC_041380.1:438670705-438728240 GCF_002162155.2 Triticum dicoccoides
TTTCTGTTTTTATTTAATATATCTGCAACTTTGTTGAATTTAATAAAATACCTAGGCAACTTCAAAAATCACCAAATCACTCCTGGTCCATAGTTGGATTATTTCCAACATGAAACATTTTAGTTTGGAGGTATTTGAGCATTTAAATATTTAATATAATTTTAAATGCCCAAATTCAAATATTTATGAATTAATTCAAAAACCCTAAGATGGCCTAGGAAAATGTGCACCACTTTTGGCAGAGGTTCTGAACCAAGACAAAAATGATGGGCATTTTAGAAGGGCATTTCAGGTTCATTGAAAATTATTTTAGTAAACCCTAGTTGGTTTCAGAGGGGACTGGGGGTTCTGTCATCCCCATTTCAAGTTTCTGATGAAGAAGTAAACATGATGCAACACTCTAATGCATGACTAGCTAGGGTGTGACACGATATTTATTGCAATATGGGCTGTTATTTCACATTATGTCACAATACTTATGGCTATTCTCTCTTATTTTACAAGGTTTACATAAGGAGGGAGAATGCCGGCAGCTGGAATTCTGGGCTGGAAAAGGAGCAAATATTAGAGACCTATTCTGCACAACTCCAAAAGTCCTGAAACTCCACGGAACACCTTATAATAAATAATGAAAAATCCTCGCCAAAGATGAAGACTAGGGGGCCCACACCCTTCTCATGAGGGTGGGGGGCGCCCCCCTAGGGCGCGCCCCCCTGCCTCGTGGGCCCCCTGGTGGCTCTCCGATGACCATCTTCTCCTATATGAAGTCTTTCATCGAGAAAAAAAAAGAAGCAACCTTTCGGGATGAAACAACGCCGCCACGAGGCGGAACCTTGGCGGATCCAATCTAGAGCTCCGGCAGAGCTGTTCTGCCGGGGAAACTTCCCTCCCGGAGGGGGAAATCATCGCCATCGTCATCACCAACGCTCCTCTCATCGGGAGAGGGCAATCTCCATCAACATCTTCATCAGCACCAACTCATCTCAAAACCCTAGTTCATCTCTTGTATCCAATTCTTGTCTTCAAGTCCGGGATTGGTGCTAGTAGGTTGCTAGTAGTGTTAATTACTCCTTGTAGTTGATGCTAGTTGGTTTAATTGGCGGAAGATCATATGTTCCGAGCCTTTATGCATATTAATACCCCTCTGATTATGAACATGTTTATGCTTTATGAGTAGTTACGTTTGTTCCTGAGGACAAGGGTGAAGTCTTGCTATTAGTTGTCATGTGAATTTGGTATTCGTTCGATATTTTGATGAGATGTGTGTTGTCTAGCCTCTAGTGGTGTTATGTGAACATCGACTACATAACACTTCACCATTATTTGGGCCTAGAGGAAGGCATTGGGAAGTAATTAGTAGATGATGGGTTGCTAGAGTGACAGAAGCTTAAACCCTAGTTTATGCGTTGCTTCGTAAGGGGCTGATTTGGATCCATATGTTTCATGCTATGGTTAGGTTTACCTTAATACTTTTGTTGTAGTTGCGGATGCTTGCAATGGAGGTTAATCATAAGTGGGATGCTTGTTCAAGTAAGAACAACACCCAAGCACCAGTCCACCCACATATCAAATTATCAAAGTACCGAACGTGAATCATATGAACGTGATGAAAACTAGCTTGACGATATTCCCATGTGTCCTCGGGAGCGCTTTTCCTTATATAAGAGTTTGTCCAGGCTTGTCCTTTGCTACAAAAAGGATTGGGCCACCTTGCTGCACTTTATTTACTTTTGTTACTTGTTGCTCGTTTCAAATTATCTCATTACAAAACTATCTGTTATCACTTATTTCAGTACTTGCAGAGAATACCTTGCTGAAAACCGTTTATCATTTCCTTCTGCTCCTCGTTGGGTTCAACACTCTTACTTATCGAAAGGACTAGATATATCCCCTATACTTGTGGGTCATCAATTGTGTAGAAGCATTTGAAATACTTAAGAAAGCCTTGATTTGAGCACCTATTTGTTCAGCCACCTGATTGGAATTTACCCATTGAAATTATGTGTGATGCTAGTGATTATGTTGTAGGTGCTGTTCTAGGACAAATGGTTGATAAGAAATTAAATGTTATCCAATATGCTAGTAAAACTCTAGACAGTGCCCAGAGAAATTATGCTACTACTAAAAAAGTATTTTTAGCAGTTGTATTTGCTTGTGATAAGTTCAGACCTCATATTGTTGATTCTAAAGTAACTGTTCACACTGATCATGTTGCTATTAAATATCTTAATGAAAAGACAAATGCTAAACCGAGACTTATTAGATGGGTTCTCTTGCTACAAGAATTTGATTTGCATATTATTGATAGAAAGGGAGTTGAGAACCCCGTTGCAGACAACTTGTCTAGGTTATGGAATGTCCTTGATGACCCACTACCTATAGATGATAGCTTTCCTGATGAACAATTAGCTGTCATAAATGCTTCTCGTACTGCTCCATGGTATGCTGATTATGCTAATTACATTGTTGCTAAATTTATACCACCTAGTTTCACATACCAGCAAAAGAAAAAGTTTTTCTATGATTTAAGACATTACTTATGGGATGACCCACGCCTTTATCAAGAAGGAGTAGATGGTGTTATTAGATGTTGTGTACCTGAGCATGAACAGGAACAGATCCTACGCAATCCGAGGCTTATGGAGGACACCACACTGGAGATAGAACTGCACATAAGGGATTGCAATCCGATTTTTATTGGCCTACTCTTTTCAAAGATGCCCATAAGTTTATCTTGTCTTGTGATGAATGTCAAAGAATTGGTAATATTAGTAGACGTCAAGAAATGCCTATGAACTATTCACTTGTTATTGAACCATTTGATATTTGGGGATTTTATTATATGGGACCGTTTCCTTCCTCTAATGGGTATGCACATATTTTAGCTGATGTTGATTACATTACTAAGTGGGTTGAAGCTATTCCAACTAGTAGTGCTGATCATAACACCTATATTAAGATGCTTAAAGAATTTATTTTTCCGAGGTTTGGAGTCCTGAGATATTTAATGACTGATGGTGGTTCACATTTTATTCTTGGTGCTTTTCGTAAAATGCTTGCTAAGTATGATGTTAATCATAGAATTGTATCTCCATACCACCCACAGTCTAGTTGTCAAGTAGAACTGAGTAATAGAGAGATTAAATTAATTTTGCAAAAGACTGTTAATAGATCTAGACAGAATTGGTCCAAGAAACTTGATGATGCATTATGGACCTATAGAACTGCATATAAAAATCCTATGGGTATGTCTCCGTATAAAATGTTAATGGAAAGTCATGTCACTTACCTCTCGAACTAGAACATAAGGCATATTGGGCCATTAAAGATGTAACATCCCAAATTTTCAATTTGGAATGTTATACATAGGTCATTCATGCATATCATATTTTACTGCATTTTGCTTTGCGATCCTCAGAATTCTAAGCGACTCCAGGACCCACAGAGAAAGTTGGGAATTTCGATATTTTCATATTTGAGTTTTCTCAAATTTTGAAAAGAGGATCAATTGGCTTTGATTATTTATCTCTTCGAAAATATTCCATATTAAAATATATGAGAGGAGATAATATGACTTGTCCAAAATAAAGTGAATATCGGAGGAAAAATATTAAATCAATTAAGGTTTTTATTGGATTTTATTTGAATTAGGAAAAAATGTGTTTTTCTAAATTGCATTAGAGGTCCAAATAAATGTTCACTTTGTCCGCAATATTATTAGAGGACCGTGAAAATTTATTTCAGGATTTTTGGAGTCCGTTTAGTATTTCTTTCAATTGCTTTCCTACATTAGGATTTATTTAAAAAAAAGAGTAACCGACCTACCGGGCCATGTCCGTACAGGACACTGCACCCGGCCGGCCCTTATAAGCGGAGGCCCAAGCCAGCGCCCCAACCCACCCCAGCGCCCTGCACCCGAAACACTAGAGCGTCGTACCGCCCGCTCGCCCGATCCGCGCCGCCTCCATCCGCCGCCGGTTTTCGCGAGAAAAACAGTTCATTTTTTTAGAAACCCTAGTTCGGTTTTTTTCTAGATCAGTTTTTCTCGGTTTAGTTAAATAGTGGATGTTCGTTTTAACGAACGCCGTTCACCCGTTAGCCGCAGACAGCGAACATTCATACGTTTGCCTGTTCGTCAGTTTTATTTTTCTAGGGTTTTTCCGTGATTATTTTCGATCGCGATTTCTGCCTTAATCTTCGTTCTAGTATATATTTTCGCTTGTTTATCTGAATCAGGTGAAACAAGCGCCTAGATCTTCGTCTTGAAGCCCTCTTTCTATTTAACCAACTTGAACAAGATTTTGGAATGGTAAAATTTGACTTTAGTCCAGATTAGTAATCGGATCTTGTTTCTTTCGTAGTTTGAGTTTCATTCCTCCGTTTGATTTGATTCTTTTTGCAAACCGGAGTTATTCAGTTGAACTTTCTGGTTAGATCTTCTTATTTAAGTTTTCCCCATGCATCTTTGCTTGATTTCTTATGTATGCTATTGTTTGTTTGCCATAGAACACCCGGAGTGCGAAGCGTGCTACTACGAGTCTTTAGGTTTTGCGGATCATCAGCAAGGCAAGTAACACTTTAATCATACCCCTTTATTACCCAGTTTTTATGCATTAGTTTCAACCCTCACACATTGCATGAGTAGGATCTCTTAACATGTGGGTTTGGGAAGTAGATGATGAGGTAGAACCTATTACCTGTTTTATTATCAAACACTTGGGAATTACTTCCACGTTATGCTTATACTGCTATGATATGCTCGTAGACGTGGATTGGGTTTGAGAGTATCCATGACAGATGTGAGTTGTTAATTAATGGTTCAACTTAAGGTGGAAACTTTAATACACATCTGGGTGGATTTCTTGTGGGCACCTGGAGAATCCAGTGTTGTCCTAGGATATCCCAGAGTACCCGTGTGATCATCCTACGGTCCGCCACCCAGGCTCAAAGGTATCATAAGATTATTCATGCTAGAAACTTCTGTGTGCAGCCACAAGCCATTATGGGCTTTGGCATAGTGGAGTAAGTTGCATGACCTCTTCCAGTGGTAGACTAGCAGATGTAGGGGATGTAGGTTGGTACGGTCTACCCGGGGTTAGAGTTAATGCTTCTCAAAGACTGTGTCTCGGTCATCCATTTCTCAAACACCATGTAGTGCGAGAAATACAACGAAGGAGATCGAGTCTTGTGGGGAAAATTGCGCAAACCTCTGCAGAGTGTACAAAATAATCATGGTTAGCCGTGTCCCCGGTTATGGACATCTTGAGTATCTGGTACATGATTTATTGATTTGATCTCATCACTCTAAAAATTAATTTGTTGGGATGTTAATGACTACTTTAATTGGGATTGAGTTGGAGGAACCTTATCAATGTTGTTTCAACTACCATGATAGTTAAATAAAATGTATTCCTTTGTTGTAGGGAAAATTGGCTTTTCACAAAAACAATATAACCATAGAGCCTCCACTAGCCATATATGCATGTAGTGATAGCATTTATCTGTTCATTGCTCTCTTGTGTTACTTTGCCAGCATATTCCATGTGCTGACCCGTTTTCAGGCTGCAACATATCATATTGCAGACTTTTCAGACGACGAGTAAGATGTCGTAGGTCGTTTGTCATGCATTCAGCTATGCCGTTGGAGTTGATGGATTCACTTTATATTCCAAGTTCCGCTGTTATCGTTATTAGATGGCCTTAAGCCATATATATATATATTGTAATAAGTTCTCTTTTGAGACATTTAATGTAATAAGTGTGTGATTGCTACTCTGTTATAAATCCTTCGAAGTACTGTGTGTGTCAGCATTACCGATCCATGGATGACACTAAAGCACAGAGACTTGACCGTCTGAGGTCGGGTCGCTATAAGATGGTATTAGAGCACACACTGAATGTAGGACACGACCATTAAGATGAGCCATAAATCACTCTTCTCTACTCATTTCTCACTCTTCTCCATTTTCTACTCTTTAGGATGGCAGACACAAGGAACAATTTTACATAGCCGGATGAAGACACCCCGTTTGGACGACACTTGAAGGAAGTCACTAGGTACCTGAACATCGAAATAACAAGCTTCACCGGGACCTGCACCGCCACTTTACCAGAAGAGGAACGTTGGATGATTTGAGTTCAAGTTCCAGGAAGGACATTCACGCCAGTCACTGAGGCCATAGAGTTTTCTTTTGATGCATCAACCTGGAGTCTAGGAAAGAGTAAGGCAGCCCACATTGCCATGGGATGCATCGGCGAAGTTTGCCACAAGGAGCTTAAGGACACTATCTACTAGATATGTGGGCGCTGAGATGAGCAATGGGAGATGATCAGCACCAGGAAGGACAGGTCCATTGTAGCATTCATCCAGGAATTAAACCATCACATTCGTCGCCATGAGAACCAGATGTGCGCAAGCATGATAGATTTGAAGAAGGCGAAAAACAGGATCACAGAGCCAGAAGAGGAGCTTAAGTCTACACACGATGGATATGAGGAGGAAATGATGATACTTGTGGAGAAGAATGGCGACATGACAAGGAAGCTAGGAGTTTTCATGGGAGACCCACACCAGGAGGAGAAGACGATGAAGCTAAGGAGATTCGTTCTGAAGACTACATCATCATCGACGACACCGACTCCGACCCTGATAGTAGTGATGATGGCTATGAAGACGAAGCTGAAGCAGATATCATGGAGTCTTTCACCGATCAAAATTTCTAGTAAACCACCATATGATCAGTAGTATTCCCCCATGTATATAGAATAGACCGAGCACTGTAACGATAGTTAGATCGATTGTATGCCCTTGCTTGATTGATTGAGTGATATGAGATGATTGTGTTTGTCTCATGTGCATATGGGTAGTGCTTTCTCACTAGACCTCATTCTATTCTAATCTCTCCCCTCTAAACCCATCAGATGCCTCCGAGACGTGAACCTGGATTTGCTTTCCCACTGGAGCTCACTCAGTTGATCCAGCAGCAGAATACACTGATGCAGTTGCTAGTTCAGAATCAGGGCAACAACAACAACAATAACTGTAGGATCAAGAAGTAGATGTGTCTAGAGGGGGGTGATTAGACACTTAATGCTAAAGTTGCAATTTTTAAGCTTTTTCTGTTTAAGTGGAGTTTAGGCACAATTTCAACACACACAATACATATCAAGCAAACATGCAAAAAGTATATGAGCAGCGGAATGTAAAGCATGCAACTTGCAAGAATGTAAAGGGAAGGGTTTGGAGAGATCAAACGCAATTTGGGACACGGATGTTTTTCCCGTGGTTCGGATAGGTGGTGCTATCCTACATCCACGTTGATGGAGACTTCAACCCACTAAGGGTAACGGTTGCGAGAGTCCACACAGGGCTCCACCCACAGAGGGTATTGGTTGCGCGAGTCCACACAAGGCTCCACCCACGAAGGGTCCACGAAGAAGCAACCACCCACAAAGGGTCCATGAAGAAGCAACCTTGTCTATCCCACCATGGCCATCGCCACACAGGACTTGCCTCACTAGCGGTAGATCTTCACGAAGTAGGCGATCTACTTGCCCTTACAAACTCCTTGGTTCAACTCCACAATCTTGTCAGAGGCTCCCAAGTGACACCTAGCCAATCTAGGAGACACCACTCTCCAAGAAGTAACAAATGGTGTGTAGGTAATGAACTCCTTGCTCTTGTGCTTCAAATGATAGTCTCCTAATCACTCAACTCTCTCTCATAGGATTTGGATTTGGTGGAAAGAAGATTTGAGTGGAAAGCAACTTGGGAAGGCTAGAGATCAAGATTCATATGGTAGGAATGGAATATCTTGGTCTCAACACATGAGTAGGTGGTTCTCTCTCAGAACATATGAGTTGGAATGGTGTATGCGTTCTGATAGCTCTCTCACTGAATGAAGAGGAGGTGGAGGGGTATATATAGCCTCCACACAAAATCCAACTGTTACACACAGTTTTCCAATCTCGGTGGGACCGAATCAACAAACTCGGTCGGACCGAAAAGGTAAACCTAGTGACCGTTAGAGATTTCGGTGGGACCGACTGGATCAACTCGGTGGGACCGATGTGCTAGGGTTAGGGTAAATCCAAAACTCGGTTTGATCGATTACTCAAACTCGGTGGGACCGATTTGGGTAATAAGTGAGACTGAGATTTGGCCAAGCAAAACTCGGTGGAACCGATTGCATATCTCGGTGGGACCGAGAATATTGCAATGGGAAACAAAGAGTTTGCAAGCCCATCTCGGTGAGACCCAGATCCCATCGGTAGAACCGAATTGCTAGGGTTTGGCAGTGGCTAATGACAAGTGAAACTCGGTGGCGCCGGATAGGAAGAATCGGTAGGACCGAGTTTGGCTTAGGGTTTAGGTCATACGTGGAAGTGGGAAAGTAGCTGAGGGTTTTGGAGCATATCACTAAGTACATGAAGCAAGAGGCTCATTAAGCAACACCTCATCCCTCCTTGATAGTATTGGCTTTTCCTAAAGACTCAATGTGATCTTGGATCACTAAAATGTAAAATGATGAGTCTTGAGCTTGAAGCTTTAGCCAATCCTTTGTCCTTAGCATCTTGAAGGAGTTCCCACAACCTTTAGTCCATGCCACTCCATTGTTGAACTTATCTGAAACATGCTAGATAGAAATGTTAGTCCAACAAGAGATATGTTGTCATCAATTGTCAAAACCACCTAGGGAGCACTTGTGCTTTCAATCTCCCCCTTTTTGGTAATTGATGGCAACATACATCAAAGCTTTAGATAAAGATATAAAGAACAGCAAGTAAAGCTTTGGAAGGACATGTAACAAGCATAGGCTCCCCCTACATGTATGCACTCATGTAAATATGAAATATAGAAACATGTGAGAGCATAACCATGACAGAGTAGGCAATGTGTTACATGCATCTTGGCCATATGCATCAGAGCAAAAGATTATCAAGGAAAATACCTTCATGCTCATGAGTTCTTCTTGCAACAGTATGTACATAAGCAAGAACTCCTCATACTCATGATTTTGATGCATATACTTACCTTGTGGTCTTGAGTTGGCTTAGGATGGAATGAACCTGCACAAACAAGGTTAGATAACACAGGTACGTCCACTAGCCAGAGCAAACAAAAGAAACCACAAGAATACCAAGACTGGGATGACATGTAGAGAGTGAGTACAAGGTACCACATTGAATTCAACATGTCCCCAAGAATAAAGATATGCAATGAATTTGACTGATTTCTTTCCCTTAGGTGTCTTGCTCCCCCTGAATCTTACATGGGATATTGGGAGAAGATAGGAAATAGAAAATCAAAGCTGAAAGATATGAATAGAACTAAATTCAAATGAGTTCATATGAACATGTCTTTCCCCCAAAAAGACATGTGGCATCTCTCCTCTTGAACATCAAGCATCTGGGATCCTTGAGTATTCTCTCCCCCTTGGAGATTTCTTTCTTCCCCTTAATATATGGGATCCTTGAGTATTCTCTCTCCCTTAGTACTTTATCTCCCCCTTAGTACTTTCTCCTTTGTAGGTGATAAGCTTTTGATGTGATCTCTCTCTCCCTGATGATAAGCTTTGATGTGATCTCTCTCTCCCCCTTTGACATCAATTTCCAAGAAGGTTTTTCCTGGAATCCGTCGAATAGGTTTGGTCCTTGAGATTCAGTACAAAGCAGGGAATAAAACTGTGATGCTTGTAGAGGACAAGATTCATTGAGTGGAGCTGGATCAGAAGAAATATAGAATATGTGGCAAACTGTTTTTCCTGTTGCGAAATCGGTGGCACCGAGTGGCATGTTTCGGTAGTACCGAAGGGATTCAGTTGGACCGAGAATGGCAATTCGGTGAAACCGAGTTCATCACAGAGAAAAACACTTGTCACCTCAGCTCACTAGTCAAGTAAGATCTCACAAAGATTTTCAATGAATTAGCTGAAAGATTTGCAAGGAATTTGATGCAGAAATATGCAGAACAAAAACCAAAAAGAAAAGAGTGAAAGTTTCTAGATGAAGTTTTTTTTGTTTGAAAAAGAAGGAAACAAATATGCAAGCGACAGATGCAATAACTCAGAAAGGAACACAAGAGAACTTCATCTAGAATTGGGCGGTGACATAGTCACCTATGTTAGAGTATATTGACTTAGGAGTCAAGTGAGGACACTTGATCGTAGGTCATACTCATCATTTTAAGCTCAAAATGGGGTTACCATTTTTCGTTTAAGCATTTTGATGTATTCTCACCTTGCTAAGTTGCTTTGACTCATGTCTTGGAGTAAAGCTTCTCTAAGATGGAATAACATACCTTGGGTGGTGGTGTGGTTCTTGCTCATGTAGTTGAACTTGTGTGGGTGCTCAAGGTTGATGTAGCTCATCAAGAGTTGGGAGCACCACTTGGAGTTTGAGTTCATCTACCTACATGGGTTAGTTCTTGCAAGGAAGAGCACTTGTGTATCCAAAAATGACAATCATGAAGCTTAACATAGAGTTTGTCAAAGGATATGTTTCATGGTTTTGTGCTTCCTTGTCTTCAACCACTATTGTGTAGAGTCTTGGTCTTGTAGAGATTGCTCAAGATGTGAGTGAGTCGCAATCTCATGGAATTAGATTCAACCAAGCACCTACATGGGTTAGGCAACATGCAAGGTGCAAATATATCCAAGACATAAGATAGTTATCATAAGAGATATATCATGGATTAGTCATAAGCTCATGTCTTGCATGTATCCAATGGAGTTTCTACTCCAAGTTCGAAGCACCAATGATGTTCAATTCTCCTCTCAACCTACAAAACACTTTCTCATCAAGTGGTTTAGTGAATATATCCGCTAATTGCTTGTCAGTGCGAACATGCTTAAGATTGATGTCACCCTTAGCAACATGATCTCGAATGAAATGATGACGAACTTCAATATGCTTAGTTCGAGAATGTTGTACAGGATTATGACCAATTTTGATAGCACTTTCATTGTCACAAAGCAGTGGAACATGTTTCACATAAATCCCATAATCTTTAAGAGTTTGGGTCATCCAAAGTAATTGAGCACAACATGAACCAGCAGCAATGTATTCCGCTTCAGCGGTGGATAAGGATACCGAGTTTTGTTTCTTGGAAGACCAAGACACAAGAGATCTACCAAGAAATTGACAAGTACCCGATGTGGACTTTCTGTCAACCTTGTCTCCGGCATAATCCGAGTCAGAATAGCCAGCAAGATCAAAAGAAGACCTCTTAGGATACCAAATGCCAAAATTTGGTGTATGGATTAAATATCTCACTATCCTTTTCACAGCCTTAAGATGACAATCTTTAGGAGCAGCTTGATATCATGCACACATGCACACACTTAGCATAATATCGGGATGTGAAGCACATAGGTATAACAATGAACCAATCATAGAGCGATAAACCTTTTGATCAACCGGTTCACCATCTTTGGTTAAATCATTATGTCCACTAGTAGGCATGGGTGTAGACATACCTTTGCATTCTTGCATATTGAACTTCTTGAATAAGTCCTTGGTGTACTTTGTTTGAGAGACAAATGTACCTTCCTTAGTTTGCTTGATTTGCAACCCGAGAAAGAATTTGAGTTCACTCATCATAGACATCTCAAACTTCTCTGACATTAGCTTTCCAAACTTTTCACTAAAGAGAGGGTTAGTTGAACCAAATATGATATCATCAACATAAATTTGGCATACAAATAGTTCTCCATTAACCCTTTTAGTAAAAAGAGTAGAATCAATTTTACCAATTTCCAAACCACTTGTAGTAAGGAACTTGGTCAAGCATTTATACCATGCTCTAGGAGCTTGTTTAAGACCATAAAGAGCTTTGTGAAGTTTGTAAACATGATTTGGTTTCTTAGGATTGATAAAGCCGGGAGGTTGTTTGACATAAACTTCCTCCTCTATTTCACCATTTAGAAAAGCACTTTTAATGTCCATTTGGTACAAGGTGATATTATGGTGATTAGCATAGGCAAGTAAGATGCGAATGGACTCAAGTCTAGCAACGGGAGCATATGTCTCACCATAGTCCATACCTTCGACTTGTGTGTACCCTTGGGCGACGAGACGTGCTTTTTTGCGAACCACTTGTCCATCTTCATCTTGCTTGTTGCGAAACACCCATTTGGTACCAATGATGTTGTGGTTGTTGTCGGGCTTCTCGACCAATGTCCAAACTTGGTTTCCCTCAAAATTATGTAGCTCTTCATGCATAGCGTTTATCCAATCTGGATCTTCCAATGCTTCTTCAACCTTCATAGGTTCAATGCTAGAGATGAATGAATAGTTTTCACAAAAGTTAGCTAAACGAGTTTTTGAGCGAGTGATTCTCCCGGTTTGTATATCATTGAGGATTTGCTCGACGGGGTGATCTTTGGCAATTCTTGCTCGAACTCGTGAGAGCTTTTTCTTGGGTCTTCATTGAACATCTTCTTCATCTCGTTCTTCTTCTTGGCCTTCTTCATTGTTGATGTCGTCATTCTCTTGTCATGGTGGAGAAGGAGGTTGTTGATGTTCATCTTGACGTACTTCCTCGTTTTCTTCATCTTGGTGTGTCCCACTTGTGGATGCTTCCGTGTCGATTCTTGGTTCACCTTGTCATGAAGTAGAAGCTTCCACTTGGATGGATGAAGTACTCTCCTTCACCTCCGTTGGACGAATTTTGCCAATGGACAAGTCTTGAATTGCTTCTGAAGAGTCTTTGTCTCCTACATCAATTGGCAATTGCTCTACTTGTGAGCCATTAGATTCATCAAACTTCACATCTACCATCTCTTCAACCTTTCGGGTGAAATTGTTGTAGACACGGTAAGTGTGAGAGTTTGAGACATAACCAAGTAGAAAACCTTCATGAGATTTAGTAGCAAACTTTGAACGACGATGCTTATCAAGAATGTAGCACTTTGAGCCGAATACTCGAAAGTATCCAAGTTGGGGTTTGTTACCGGTGAGAAGCTCGTATGCCGTCTTGCCGAGTAGCTTGTGAAGATATAAGCGATTTGTTGCGTGACAAGCTGTCTCAACCCCTTCTGCCCAAAAGTGCTTTGGCGTCTTGTATTCATCAAGCATCGTTCTTGCCATTTCGATGAGCGTCCAGTTCTTCCTCTCAACAACTCCATTTTGTTGAGGTGTGTACGTAGCCGAGAACTCGTGTGAAATCCCTTCTTCATCAAGAAAGGTGTCCACATTTGCGTTCTTGAACTCCATTCCGTTGTCACTCCGAACCTTCTTGATCTTCACATCAAACTGATTTTGAGCCTTCCTAGCGAAGTTACTGAAGATCTTCTGGACCTGCGACTTGTCATTAAGAAAGAACACCCACGTAAATCTTGAAAAATCATCAACTGTAACTAGACCAAAGGAATTTCCATCGAGACTCTTGTAGGCGTTGAGACCAAAAAGATCCATGTGAAGTAGCTCGAGTGGCCTCCTTGTGGTCATGATGTTCTTCACGGGATGTCTTCCTCCAACCTGTTTACCTGCTTGACAAGCACTGCAAAGTCTATCCTTATCAAATATGACATCGTTGACTCCAAGGATATGATTTCCTTTAATAAGCTTGTCAAGGTTTCTCATGCCAACGTGACCTAGTCGTCTATGCCACAACCAACCTTTTGAGGATTTAGCAACAAAGCAAGTTTTAGGTTGTGCCTTTTTAGAGAAATCGACAATGTAAAGATCACCTCTACGTATACCCGTAAAGACCATTTTATGATTGTCTCGACGAAATACTTGGCAATCTACCTCAGTAAATAGGACATTCAAACTGAAATCAGCAAGTCTAGATACTGAAAGTAAGTTGTAGCCAAGAGATTCAATGAGCATGACATTTTGAATGGAACTATCATGTGAGATGGCCACCTTACCAAGGCCAACCACTTTACCCTTTGAATTATCACCAAAGGTGACATATTTTCGAGGGCCGTCATTTTCAGCAAGCTCACAAAACATCTCTTCATCTCCGGTCATATGATCAGTACATCCACTATCAAGAACCCATTCCTTTCCTCCTGATTCATATCCCCGAAGATTTGCCATAAGACCAAAATGTCTCATTGCATCATCAAGATCGAAGTCACTATCATCATCATCATAATATTCATGTTCATCATGATATTGTGACTCATCATTTCCTAGAGAGGGTAATTCATTAGATAAATGATCATCAAGGTGGTCACTTTTATGAATTCTTATAGCTTTGAATATGATATCATTAATGATTCCAACATATCCTTTAGCATGCTTAAGATTGGTAAGTTCAAGTAGACATTTACCAAAACTAGGATCACTAGAATTCATCTTACTCAAGGCAATAGATTTATGGAAAATTTCATCCAAAGTTTTCAAGGAATGATCGGGAAATCGTTCCTCAAGAAATTTCCATATAGTATAGGCACAACTTTGAGTAGGCAAACTAGCAATCAAGTTTTTGGGCAATCCTCTAATGATGAGCTCAATAGTTCTAAGATTGCGAATCATGTCAATATCTTCATCTAGGGTAGGATGCAAAGGATCAAGATGAAGTGCACAAGGGCTAGCAATATACTTGTTCAAATGATATTGATTGAAGATTACAAGCATCTCATTTTTCCACTCATGAAAATACTTTCCATCAAGAATAGGCACTCTATGTCTAAGACTCCCTAGAGTAGACACATCCATCTTCCTCCAATGGTGATTAAACCAAGGCAATGGAGACCAATGCTCTGATACCACTTATAGGATCAAGAAGTAGATGTGTCTAGAGGGGGGGGGTGATTAGACACTTAATGCTAAAGTTGCAATTTTTAAGCTTTTTCTGTTTAAGTGGAGTTTAGGCACAATTTCAACACACACAATACATATCAAGCAAACATGCAAAAAGTATGAGCAGCGGAATGTAAAGCATGCAACTTGCAAGAATGTAAAGGGAAGGGTTTGGAGAGATCAAACGCAATTTGAGACACGGATGTTTTTCCCGTGGTTCGGATAGGTGGTGTTATCCTACATCCACGTTGATGGAGACTTCAACCCACTAAGGGTAACGGTTGCGAGAGTCCACACAGGGCTCCACCCACAGAGGGTAATGGTTGCGCGAGTCCACACAGGGCTCCACCCACGAAGGGTCCACGAAGAAGCTACCACCCACAAAGGGTCCACGAAGAAGCAACCTTGTCTATCCCACCATGGCCATCGCCCACACAGGACTTGCCTCACTAGCGGTAGATCTTCACGAAGTAGGCGATCTCCTTGCCCTTACAAACTCCTTGGTTCAACTCCACAATCTTGTCGGAGGCTCCCAAGTGACACCTAGCCAATCTAGGAGACACCACTCTCCAAGAAGTAACAAATGGTGTGTAGGTAATGAACTCCTTGCTCTTGTGCTTCAAATGATAGTCTCCCAATCACTCAACTCTCTCTCATAGGATTTGGATTTGGTGGAAAGAAGATTTGAGTGGAAAGCAACTTGGGAAGGCTAGAGATCAAGATTCATATGGTAGGAATGGAATATCTTGGTCTCAACACATGAGTAGGTGGTTCTCTCTCAGAACATATGAGTTGGAATGGTGTATGCGTTCTGATAGCTCTCTCACTGAATGAAGAGGAGGTGGAGGGGTATATATAGCCTCCACACAAAATCCAACTGTTACACACAATTTTCCAATCTCGGTGGGACCGAATCAACAAACTCGGTCGGACCGAAAAGGTAAACCTAGTGACCGTTAGAGATTTCGGTGGGACCGACTGGATCAACTCGGTGGGACCGATGTGCTAGGGTTAGGGTAAATCCAAAACTCGGTTTGACGGATTACTCAAACTCAGTGGGACCGATTTGGGTAATAAGTGAGACTGAGATTTGGCCAAGCAAAACTCGGTGGAACCGATTGCATATCTCGGTGGGACCGAGAATATTGCAATGGGTAACAGAGAGTTTGCAAGCCCATCTCGGTGAGACCGAGATCCCATCGGTAGAACCGAATTGCTAGGGTTTGGCAGTGGCTAATGACAAGTGAAACTCGATGGCGCCGGATAGGAAGAATCGGTAGGACCGAGTTTGGCTTAGGGTTTAGGTCATATGTGGAAGTGGGAAAGTAGCTGAGGGTTTTGGAGCATATCACTAAGCACATGAAGCAAGAGGCTCATTAAGCAACACCTCATCCCTCCTTGATAGTATTGGCTTTTCCTAAAGACTCAATGTGATCTGGGATCACTAAAATGTAAAATGATGAGTCTTGAGCTTGAAGCTTTAGCCAATCCTTTGTCCTTAGCATCTTGAAGGAGTTCCCACAACCTTTAGTCCATGCCACTCCATTGTTGAACTTATCTGAAACATGCTAGATAGAAATGTTAGTCCAACAAGAGATATGTTGTCATCAATTGTCAAAACCACCTAGGGAGCACTTGTGCTTTCAATAACAACAACAACAACCCACCGCCACCACCTCCAATTGACAACTTAGCCCATTTTCTGAGGTTACAACCGCTGGTGTTTTCCAGTAGCACCGAGCCTATAGTTGTGGATGATTGGCTATGTAGTATTGGAAGGGAGTTAACCACTGCCGGTTGCACAGATGCTGAGAAGGTGCGTTTTGCCGCGCACCAATTGGATGGACCCGCAGCCGCATGGTGGGAGAATTACACAACCACTAGCCAATGTCACTTGGGAGCAGTTTCAGCAAGCTTTCCGCACAGCCCATGTCTCAACTGGAGCTATGAGCATGAAGAAGCGTGAGTTTCACAACTTACGCCAGGGCAACCGTACTGTAGGTCAGTACGTGGAGGAGTTTAGTAAGTTATCTCGCTATGCCCCAGATGACGTGCCCACCGATGCCGCGAAGCAGGAGAAGTTTATGGAAGGCTGAATGATGAGATGAGCATGCAGCTGATGGTGGCAACATTCAACAACTACCAGGAGTTGTTAGATAAGGCTCTTATGATTGAAGAGAAGCAATAGCAGATTGAGAGCAGTAGATGGTGGCCATAACCATAATAGAGGAATTCCGCATAACCACCACGGCCCTAGGAATGGAAATGGGAATGGAGAAGGCAGCAATCAGAACCGCTCTAACCCAGCAACACCCGCCAAGAAGGACCTGAGTCACATTACTTGTTTCAAGTGCGGGAAGACTGGACACTATGCCACCAAGTGTTCTGAAGCAAAGAATGGGAATGGCAATGGAAACTCTGGGAAGAAGCCCAACCCATTCAACAAGGGACAAGTGAACCACGTGAACATGGAGGAGGTTGAAGAGCAGCCAGATGCAGTTATCGGTAAGTTTTTGGTTAAGTCGTTTACCACAATTGTTCTTTTTGATACTGGTGCATCACATTCATAAATTTCAAGGGGATTTGTGGACAAGTTGAAGTTACCCACCTTAGCCCTTAGGACACCCTTGCTAGTAAGTTCCCCAGGTGCAGAGTATAGGGCCAGCCGATGGTGCGACCGGTTACCCTTAACCATTGGCAGCCACGTTTTCCCCTCAGACCTAATAATTTTGGAATCCCAAGGATTGGTTGTGATACTCGGTATGGATTGGTTATCAAAGTATGGAGGAAACATTGATTGCGCCAGTAAGTCGATTTTACTCACCACCCCGGAGGGAAAAATGATTAAGTATGTATCCATGTATACTCCCAAGAGTACTCATGTAAATTCTCTCACGGGAGTTGTTCAGGAAGAAGTGCCTGTAGTGAAGGATTACCCAGATGTATTTCCTGAGAAATTACCAGGAATGCTGCCAGAATGTGATATTGAGTTTTTGATAGAGCTGTTGCCAGGCACCGGACCGATATCGAAGAGACCCTACCGGATGCCCGCAAATGATCTGGAGGAGATTAAAAAAGCAGATCAAGGAGTTAGTGGAGAAAAGGATATACCTAAGACAACTTTTACCACAAGGTATGGGCTATATGAGTATATGGTTATGTCATTTGGATTAACTAACGCCCCTGCCTATTTCATGAGTATGATGAATAAGGTGTTCATGGAATTCTTGGATAAGTTTCACTACAAGAAATATGTCAACTAGTGACCTACTCTCAGTGACCCTGGAAGAATTGGTCATAGATCTATGACCATTTGAGACCAATTGGTCAAAAGCTATTCGGGGGGCTCCAAACCCTAAACCATTGCGACCATTTTGGTCAGAAAGGTCGTAATTTCCTTACACAAAATGGTCATAAAGAAAACAGTGCTATTCCGCTGCCTTATTTCTAGTTGTTAACGACCAATATAGATGGTCATAGCCTTGTAAATTGTGGTGGGTTGCGATGACTAGGCGCCATCTCATCAGTTTTGCCTATGTGTCATGTCCATGTGTCAATTTTTGCCCTAGGTTGTGAAGCAACCTATATTTCTGTTATTCCAAAAATTCCCATAAATTGTTTGGATCATATCTTCATCAAATATGTCAAAAACCTTCCTTGCCTAGTTCAAAAATAGTTCAACAATATTCATTTTCCTATTCTGTTCAGAGCAGCACTTTGTGAAGGAAGTACCACTTTGGCATATCCAAATAGTATCCATTTTCTACAGTGCTTTCCTATGCCAAAATAACCATCCTCTACCAAATTCCAGCTCAATCCATTCATTATTTTGAGCCCAGCTTCAACATTCGTATTTATGTTAGTGTGGTACTTTGCAAAGCAAGTACCACCTAGGCTCCTCCTTTTGAGCGGAAAATTTATGAAGACGGTCTTCTTAATAACTAATCATCCTCAGCCAAAACTCACGCCCATTAGCCATGCACATTTCCCGTACCACTAATCAAACACTTGGCTGCTAATTCATGTTTGAGCATCGATCGGTCTCCTTGTGAGAACCTTATGTTGTAATTTTCTTCCTAGCACCTACGTGGGGAGTGCCCAACCCACTAGACATGCCTAGGCCGCCCAGAACACATGGCAACGCCACAGTCACGCGGTGACCACGCGGCGGGCATGCGAGTTTACGCGCTCTAGAGTTGGGGCCCTCGGCCACCGCCCAAACCTCGACGTATCACCACCACACCATGTATTTATGATTAAATAGGTACTTATGTAACTAGAAATGATTTTTGGAAAAAATAAATAGCAAACTATGAGGCAGCTGCAGTTCAAATTTAACCCGCTTCCTACTGAATCGGCGGAAATTTATCTTTTTCACGAGAGGTGGATCAAAACTTTTTACACCCAACCATTTTGTCAATTGTGCATTAAATATGTCCTAGTATTCTAGAAAATTGATCTGGTACAATTTTGCAACAATTATTTGGGAGGTCCTTCACAAAAAAACCTCCTTTTGGGCACTCAAAAAATGGAAAATGGTTTTTTCGTCCAAAGAAAATGAAAACTCCCTTAGGCAACATTGTTTGGAATTCCAAGATGCACCCTTGTGCACAATATGAGATCATTTGAACAAACTATGCCATGAGTGTGGCCATAAGATTGATCATTTGGCTTGAAAGCCATGAATCTTCACGCATGATAGTTCATTTCTGAGAACACTTTTTTAAAATAATTACCGTATTACAAGTTTATTATTTTTCCTGGAAACTTGGTCACATATGATGACACAATGCGAAGGTTTTCCAATTTTTTTGATTTTTTTTATTTTTTTATGCCCGTTTCAAAATGCGGTCAAAACGGCGGGCTTGACCGTTCCTAGCTAATGGTTCAATCTTGGAAAAAATTTGACATTTTTCTGATTAAATAGATACTTATGTACCTAGAAATGATTTTTGGAAAAAACAAATAGCAAACTATGAGGTAGCTACAGTTCAAATTTGACCCGCTTCCTACTAAATCGGCAGGAATTTGTCTTTTTCACCACAGATGGATCAAAGCTTTTGACACCCAACCATTTTGTCAATTGTGCATTAAATATGGCCTAGTATTTTATAAAATTGATTTGGTCCAATTTTGCAACAAACATATGGTAGGTCCTTCACAAAAAAAACTCATTTCGGGCACTCAGAAAATGAAGAATAAATTTTCCGTGTAAAGAAAATGAAAACTCCCTTAGGCAACATTGTTTGTAATTCCAAGATGCACCCTTATGCACAATATGAGATCATTTGAACAAACTATGCCATGAACGTGGCCATAAGATTGATCATTTGGCTTGAAAGCCATGAATCTTCACGCATGATAGCTCATTTCTGAGAACATTTTTTTAAATAATTGCTGTATTACAAGTTTATTATTTTTCCTGGAAACTTGGTCACATATGATGACACAATGCGAAGGTTTTCCAATTGTTTGAATTTTTTTGAATTTTTTATGCCCGCTTCAAAATGCGGTCAAAACGGCGGGCTTGACCGTTCCTAGCTAATGGTTGAATCTTGGAATTTTTTTGATGTTTTTATGATTAAATAGATACTTATGTACCTAGAAATGATTTTTGGAAAAAATAATGAGCAAACTATGAGGCAGGTGTAGTTTAAATTTGACCCGCTTCGTGCTGAATCGGCGGGAATTTGTCTTTTTCACCAGAGGTGGATCAAAACTTTTGACACCCAACCATTTGGTCAATTGTGCATTAAATATGGCCTAGTATTTTAGAAAATTGATTTGGTCCAATTTTGCAACAATTATTTGGTAGGTTCTTCACAATTAAAATCTCATTTTGGACACTCGGAAAATGGAAAATGGTTTTTTCATGCAAAGAAAATGAAAACTTTCTTAGGAAACATTGTTTGGAATTCCAGTATTCACCCTTGTGCACAATATGAGATCATTTGAACAAACTATGCCATGAATGTGGCCATAAGATTGATCATCTGGCTTGAAAGCCATTGATCTCCACACATGATAGCTCGTTTGTGAGAACACTTTTTAAAAAGAATTGACATATTGCAAGTTTATTATTTTTCCTGATAATATGGTCACATATAATGACACAATGCGAAGTTTTTCCAATTTTTTGATTTTTTTGAATTTTTTATGTCCGTTTCAAAATGCGCTCAAAACGGCGGGAATGACCGTTCCTAGCTAGTGGTCGAATCTTGGATTTTTTTGGTATTTCTCTCATTAAATAGATACTTTTGTACCTAGAAATGAATTTTGGAAAAAATAAATAGCAAACTATGAGGCAGCCGCAGTTCAAATTTGCCCCGCTTCCAGCTGAAATGGAGGAAATTTGTCTTTTTCACCATACGTGGATCAAAACTTTTAACACCCAAACATTTGGTCAATTGTGCATTAAATATGGCCTAGTATTTTAGAAAATTGATTTGGTCCAATTTTACAAAAAAATATTTGGTAGGTTATTCACAAAAAAACTTATTTTGGGCACTCAAAATTTATTTTTAGTCAACTACGACCAATTTAGATGGTCATAACGTCGTACTGCATTCTGATTGGTCCGTGGACGTATCACGCGGATCATGCATCGAACACCGTCGGATGCTCGCGGATCCAATGGTTGTCCTCAACCCTTCCACACCGACCCCGAAACCCTAGATAGTCATTTTGCATCCACCCCCCGCCTCCTTTCTTTCCAGTTTCCACATCCATCCGTCGATCCCATTCCAGATCCCCCGTCTCCTCGCTGTCTCGCCCGATGGAGAGAGCTCACCTCCTCCCTTCCAGATCCATCGTTGCCGTAGCCAGCTCCCTCCAGTGGAGCTCGCCGTCGTTCATGGCCTCACCACCCAACCGAATCAACCAGCCCACCACACACCCTCACCTCGTTACCGACGCGCCGCCGCCGTCCCCCACGAATGGTGCCGTCCCCACGATCTGGATCCCCACGAACTAGCCGCTGGCGACCGCATCCACTCCGCCGCCGGCGCTACCTCCACTCCCCTCCCCTCCCCTTCCTGGCTGGAGATCCCCTCCTCTCCAATCCCACCCGCGCTCCACAGCCGAACCCTACACGCACGCTCGCGCCAGGGGCCGCCCCGATCTGCGAGATGTGGCGCAGCCGCGTGTCGTGGGGCCTCCGGGAGGCAAAGGCCTCCCCTGCCGCCGCATCCAGGCGCTTCTCCACCACCTCACTATGCCCTCTTCCTCCTCCCGTGCCCCCAAATCCAGCCCCGCCGCCGAGCACATCTGCCTCACTATTGGCTCCCCCCACCATCTGCTCCTCCCCTGACCTCCCCTCCCCTCCCCTCCAGACCGACTCGACCTAGGTTGGCCGCGTCCTCCAGATCCATCGGCAGAGGAGGAGGAGGCGCCTCCTCCCACCGCCACAGCGCCCTCCAACCTTCTCTCCTTCCTCACGCGCGCCCGTATCCCTAACCACGACACTCGAGGAGTGCTGGTGGTGCACCGAGCGCTGCCTCGACTAGGGCATCGACGGCGGCCCCAACCTCATTGTCGACGATGCCACGCTGCTCATCCACCATGGCGTCAAGGCCAACGAGGAGTCCGGCAATGTCGCCGACTTCGAGTCCACCGACAACCCCGTCAAGGTCGCCATCGTCCGCACAAGTACCGCAAGATGGAGGAGAGGCTCGTCAGCGTCTCCGAGGAGACCACCACAGGCGTCAAGCAGATGCAGGAGTCCGGCACTCTCCTGTTCCATGCCATCAATGTCACCAAGAGCAAGGTATACCTATCTAGCTTCCCTCCCTCCCTGCACACACCTAGCTAGCTAATTACACTAGTGGTGTTCAGAAACAACTTCACTCTGAATTACCAGTAGTTAATGTAAGTTGATTAACGCGTTGCATCTTACCTTGTGTTCATGTCGAATGCAAGCATCAGTAGTACTGTTCTTTCTTTTTCTAGGAATGACGACTTCAGTATGCATCTCCTCTTACCGATTCAGTCTTAAACTCAAAGTTAAGTAAGTAATGTTCGAAACACAAGAGATCAATCTTATGTAGAGTAGTACGCGTGGAACTAAATATTGGAAACACATGCAACGATCATGAGTATAGTAATTTTTTTACCTTGATCAAATTTCAACCGACAGAGGTTTTATTCTTACCATCCACTAGTTTTGACAAATTGATAGTATTATTACTTGTAGCAACACAAGTGCAATCTTGTACTGCAAAATAGGTAGTGATCGGCTCGTGAAGGTAACCACGACCCCATCTATCCTTTAGTAGTAGAGGAGCTTTCTGCAGCAAGGGCACCACACAGACCTGTGACCGTCAGTGGAGCTACCCAAAGTACCGAACCCATCATAACTATTCTACACTGAAAAGTTAAGAGTATACAGACCTGTTTTAATATTTGGTGACCAAGGCATATTCCAGTCCAGCATCTATTAAACTTTGTATGCTGAATTTAAATTGGCTGTCACTATATACTTAGGAGGCAGTGACATAACAGTATATGCCTATGCAGATTTATACATTGTTAAAATGGAGGCTTGGGAAGAACTATTTTCTTTGTACTAATAAGTCAGGAGTTGTTTGTTGCTTCAGTAGGGTGTCATACATTATAATCGTCAGCTCATGTCGTCTGGGATCAAACATAGCTTTGAATTTACAAGAGCAAAGATTTATGTGAGAAGTACAAACCATGTTCAATTTAACTAGTACAAAAATTATGCCCCTGCTATAGTGATACATTCTGTACTACACGGTTGCTTCTATTTGCTTGCTTAATTACCTCTCTAAGGCAGCTTCGTTTTGTTCTTCTTCTTCATGTGCTACTTGCAGCATCAAGGGGATCTTTGACCGCTACCAGCAGGCCACCGGGACCAGCCTGTGGACCGAGCAGTATGAGGTTGGCTGCTCCTTCTCTATCTTGCCTCCATCCATCTTTTTCTTTAGCTGTATCACTTTCTCCTTTCTTTGATGTGGCTGATTTGCTTCGGTTTGATATCATCTATATCTGACTAGTTTGTACTTAGTCACTAGTGATGCACTGCTCTTTTTCCTTGTGATGCTCGAGTACTGAAGAAATTTGGGTAATATGCACTGGTCTTTTGCTTATGCTCTTGTGAGTTTGGCAAGTGATTGTTTGGGGATTAGATGTAGTGTGTGATTGTGCTCTTCTGATATTTGCAGGAGTAGTTCATTCTTGGGACATGTTTTAAATCAATAATGTTCCTCATTGTGTTAAATCAAGCCTTGCAGAGTACAATATACACACTAGACTGTTTCTGAACGTGTTAAATCAACAATGTGTATGTGTTACTGTATCCTAGTAATTCTGCCGTGTCACTGTATCCCAGTAAAGCAAGATGCTTGTTATACTCATGTTCCTGATGATATTGGCGTACACTCAATTTGGTTATTTCTTCTAGTTCTGCTACTAGTTGTTGTGTACTCCTAGTGCTGTAGTTGTTGTGTAGTAATACAGAAATATTAATGCTCAAATATGATGATCTGGCCTGCATCGCACCTACAGTTTTCATTTCTATGATCAATTTAGAGAGTTGCACATGTCAGTATATTTTATACTAAAAAAATCCTAGCTAGTGAGAACATTTTAGTCACTCCATGAACACATACTGGTCAGTGTTAGTCATACTATTTATGTACATCACATTTGCTGTCAAGTCTTGCTTATAAGTTATTGGATCCCTCATTGGCTACTGTTTGATGTTCTGTACACATTCTTATTCTTATATGTTCATTCTTGTTTTTTGCACAGGTGAAGTGTGAATCCAAGTTCGAAGCTGTGAAGCACATCAACAAAGACTAGCATATTATGTGTTGTAAATGTAGGCAGTAGTAGGCTTATCTGGGCTGTAGTATACTGTAACGTTTGTAATAGAATAATGTCGTGTTGTTTTGGATGAATTTCATTTGCTATTTGGATTGTTTGAAATAATGATTGTGTATGTGATTTGAATACCCGTCAAATGGAAAGACAAGGGGGTCCAAGTTATAATGGTTGTTTGATGAATTTTGAAATTTTTGATGTGTGGGATCAAATTTGTGATAAGCATGACAAGTGGGACCAATCTGATTGGTGGGACCAGTGGCTAAAAAAGGACGGAAATAAAAAATCAGTAGACTATAAAAGGCTGCATCTTAGAAAAAGGCCGAATTAATGGCCCAAGCCCATGTAGCTAGCGAAAATTAACAAGAAAAAATACATTAAAAAGGCTGGATTGGTGGGCTAGGCCCATGTAGAAAACAGAATTGGACCGGCCTGAATCTTGTGCCACATCAGCTTGCCACGCTGGATGCCTACGTGGCCTGGGGAGGTTGCTAGTGACCAAAAATTTGGTCGTGGAACCAACGACCTTTTACAGAAGGTCAATAATTTTAGTTTACGACCGCCAGCTTTTGACCTTCTGGTTTTGGTCATAGAAAGGTCACAAATGAAAAACTATGACCTTTCAGAGACCAATAGTGAGGGTCACAAGTTGACATATTTCTTGTAGTGTTTGTTGTGGTGTTCATGGATGATATCTTGGTATACTCAAAGGATGAAGAGGAACACAAGGAGCATTTGCGTTTGGTTCTTGAGAAGCTCAGGGAACATTAGTTATATGCCAAGTTTAGCAAATGTGAGTTTTGGTTGAAGGAAGTTGGATTTCTTGGACATGTTCTATCAGGAGAAGGTATAGCAGTGGATCCTACCAAGGTTCAATCAGTCACTGAGTGGTTGGCACCCACCTCAGTTGGAGAGATTCACATTTTTCATGGACTCGTAGGATACCATCGGAGATTCATTGAGAATTTTTCCAAGATTGCGAAGCCTATGACGACATTGTTAAAGAAGGACACTAAGTTCAAATGGACCGAAGAATGCGAAGCAAGTTTCCAGGAGTTGAAGAAACGTTTGACTACGGCCCCAGTACTGATTTTGCCAAATATACGCAAGGATTTCCAACTGTATTGCGACGCATCTCGCTTAGGACTTAAAAGTGTACTTATGCAAGACGGAAGAGTTGTTTCGTATGCCTCACGACAACTTCGACCGCATGAGTTGAATTATGCCACACACCACTTGGAGTTAGCAGTTGTAGTGCATGCACTCAAGACCTGGAGACATTTCCTTATTGGGAACCATTGTGATGTGTACACAGACCATAAGAGTTTGAAGTACATTCTCACACAGAAGGAGTTGAATTTCACGCAAAGGAGATGGTTGGAGCTTATAAAGCATTACGATATGAAGTTGCACTATCATCCAGGAAAGGCCAATGTCATAGCAGACACTTTGAGCTGGAAGAGTTATGCCAATACCCTAGTAACAGGAGGTTTGCCCGGGGAGTCAGCAGAAGATCTCAGGGAGCTTCGTTTGGAGATAGTTCATAGAGGTTTTGTTACAACCATGGAAGTTCAGTCGACATTGTTGGGAAAGATTCGAGAAGCTCAGAAGGATAACAAAGAAATTGCCGAGATAAAGGAGAAGATGAGTGAGGGCAGAGCCAAAGGTTTTCGTGAGGATGAGCACGACACCTTGTGGTTTGAAGACCATATATTTGTGCCCAACAATACCGAGATCAGGAAGTTAATATTACAGGAAGCTCATGACTCGCCATACACGATACACCTCGGGAACACCATGATGTATTTGGATTTGAAGGAGCGTTTCTGGTGGACCGGAATGAAGAAGGATATTGCCGAGTATGTAGCCGTATGTGACGTATGTCAGAGAGTGAAGGCAGAACATCAGAAGCCAGCAGGATTACTGCAGCCTATGTCGATACCCGAATGGAAGTGGGATACGTTTGGCATGGATTTTATCACCGGATTACCCAGGACCCGATCGGGATATGATTCTATCTAGGTAGTAGTGGACCGCTTGACCAAAGTAGCTCACTTTATCCCCATGAAGACCACCTATACAAGTGCGAAGTTGGCCAAGATATATATGACCGGGATCATATGTCTGGATGGAGTTCCAGGACCATCGTATCAGATAAGGGAACACAGTTTACTTCAAAGTTTTGGCACCAGCTGCACCAGACCTTGGGTACCAGACTATAGTTCAGTACCGCATTTCATCCGCAGACAGATGGACAGACTGAGAGAGTTAATCAGATTCTGGAGGACATGTTGAGAGCTTGTGCGCTAGATTATGGATCTAGTTGGGACGACAACTTGCCCTATGCAGCGTTCTCATACAACGATATCTACCAGGCCAGTTTGAAGATGGCACCATTCGAAGCCCTATATGGACGGAGGTGCAGGACACCGTTAATGTGGGATGAAGTTGGAGACCGTCAGTTGTTTGGACCAGATTTGATTAAGGAGTCCGAAGAGAAGGTTAAAATAATTTGAGATAGACTGAAGGTAGCTCAGTCCAAACAGAAGAGTTATGCAGACTCAAAATGCAAGGAGGTAGTCTATGAAATCAGAGACAGAGCATATTTGCGAGTGTCACCTCTGCGAGGAGTTAAGCGTTTTGGAGTTAAGGGAAAGTTAGCCCCGAGATTTGTAGGGCCGTGCCGTGTTTGGGAATGCATGGGGCAGGTTGCCTACAAGTTGGAATTACCCGAAGGACTGTCAGGAGTACATGATGTGTTTCATGTTTCCCAGTTGAAGAAGTGCCATGCTGAGATGGCCGATATCCCTCTGAGAGATATGGTGCCCCTGGAAGCAATTCAGTTGGATAGTGATTTAACCTATGAGGAGAAACCAGTCAAGATTCTCGAGTTTGCCAGCCGAGTTACTCGCAACAAGGTTATCAAGTTTTGCAAAGTTCAGTGGAGCCACCATACTAAGGATGAAGCCACCTGGGAACGAGAGGACGATCTACGCAAAGACCACCCACACCTATTTTCTAGCCAACATGAATCTCGAGGACGAGATTCATCTTAAGGAGGGTAGGTTTGTAACATCCCAAATTTTCAATTTGGAATGTTATACATAGGTCATTCATGCATATCATATTTTACTGCATTTTGCTTTGCGATCTTCGAAATTCTAAGCGACTCCAGGACTCACGGAGAGAGTTGGGAATTTCGATATTTTCATATTTGAGTTTTCTCAAATTTTGAAAAGAGGATCAATTGGTTTTGATTATTTTTTACTCCAAAAATATTCCATATTAAAATATATGAGAGGAGATAATATGACTTCTCCAAAATAAAATGAATATTGGAGGAAAAATATTAAAATCAATTAAGGTTTTTATTTGGATTTTATTGCAATGTTATTTGAATTAGGAAAAAATGCGTTTTTCAAAATTTCATTAGAGGTCCAAATAAATGTTCACTTTGTCCGCAATATTATTAGAGGACCGTGAAAATTTATTTCAAGCTTTTGGAGTCCATTTAGTATTTCTTTCAATTGTTTTTCTACGTCAGGATTTATTTTTAAAAAAAGTGTAACCGACCTACCGGGCCGTGTCCGTACAACACACTGCACCCGGTCGGCCCTTATAAGACGAGGCCCGAGCCAGTGCCCCAGCCCACCTCAGCGCCCCACCCCCAAAACCTTAGAGTATCGTGCCGCCGTCCTCCGCGCCGCCCGCCGCCGCCGCCGATTTTCGCGAGAAAAACCGTTCAGTTTTTTTTAGAAACCCTAGTTCATTTTTTCTAGATCGGTTTTTTTCGGTTTTTATCGGTTTAGCTAAATAGAGGACGTTCATCCGTACGTTCGTTTTAACGAACGCCATTCACCCGTTAGCCGCAGACAGCGAACGTTCGTTCATTAGCCTGTTCGTCAGTTTTCTTTTTCCAGGGTTTTCCCGCGATTATTTTCGATCACGATTTTTGCCTTAATCTTTGATCTAGTATATCTTTTCGCTCGTTTATCTGAATCATGTGAAACAAGCGCCTAGATCTTTGTGTCGAAGCCCTCGTTCTATTTAACCAACTTGAACAAGATTTTGGAACGGTAAAATTTGACTTTATTCCAGATTAGTAATCAAATCTTCTTTCTCTCGTAGTTTGAGTTTCATTGCTCCGTTTGATTTGATTCTTTTTGCAAGCTGGAGTTCTTCAGTTGAACTTTCTGGTTAGATCTTCTTATTTGAGTTTCCCCATGCATCTTTCCTTGATTTCTTATGTATGCTATTGTTTGTTTGCCATAGAACACCCGGAGTGCGAAGCGTGCTGCTACGAGTCTTTAGGTTTTGTGGATCATTAGCAAGGTAAGTAACACTTTGATCATACCCCTTTATTACCTAGTTTTTATGCATTAGTTTCAACCCTCACACATTGCATGAGTAGGATCTCTTAACATGTGGGTTTGGGAAGGAGATGATGAGGTAGAACCGATTACCTGTTTTATTATCAAACCCTTGGGAATTGCTTGTACGTTATGCTTATACTGCCATGCTATGCTCGTAGACGTGGATTGGGTTTGAGAGTATCCATGACAGATGTGAGTTGTCAATTAATGGTTCAACTTAAGGTGGCAACTTTAATATACATCTGGGTGGATTGTTTGTGGGCACCTGGAGAATCCAGTGTTGTCCTAGGATATCCCGGAGTACCCATGTGATCATCCTACGGTCCGCCACCCAAGCTCAAAGGGATCATAAGATTATTCATGCTAGAAACTTCCGTGTGCAGCCACATGACATTATGGGCTCTGGCATAGTGGAGTAAGTTGCATGACCTCTTCCAGTGGTAGACTAGCAGATGTAGGGGATGTAGGTTGGTACGGTCTACCCAGGGTTAGAGTTAATGCTTCTGAAAGACTGTGTCTCGGTCATTCATTTCTCAAACACCATGTAGTGCGAGAAATCCAATGGAGGAGATCGAGTCTTGTGGGGAAAAGTGCACAAACCACCGCAGAGTGTACAAACTAATCATGGTTAGCCGTGTCCCCGGTTATGGACATCTTGAGTATCTGGTACTTGAATTATTGATTTGATCTCATCACTCTAAAAATTAATTTGTTGGGATGTTAATGACTACTTTAATTGGGATTGAGTTGGAGGAACCTTCTCAATGTTGTTTCAACTACCATGATAGTTAAATAAAATATATTCCTTTGTTGTAGGAAAAAATTGGCTTTTCTCAAAAACAATATAACCATAGAGCCTCCACCAGCCATATATGCATGTAGTGATAGCATTTATCTGTTCATTGCTCTCTTGTGTTACTTTGCCAGCATATTCCATGTGTTGGCCCGTTTTTGGGCTGCAACATATCATGTTGCAGACTTTTCAGACGACGAGTAAGATGCCATAGGTCATTTTTCATGCACTCAGCTATGCCGTTGGAGTTGATGGATTCACTTTATCTTGCAAGCCTTCCGATGTTATCGTTATTAGATGGCCTTAAGCCATATTTATTGCAATAAGTTCTCTTTTGAGACATTCGATGTAATAAGTGTGTGATTGCTACTCTGTTATAAATCCTTCGAAGTACTATGTTTGTCAACATTACCGATCCAGGGATGACACTGAAGCACAGAGACTTGACCGCCTGAGGTCGAGTCGCTACAAAAGAGCTCAATTATGATTTCAAACTTGCTGGTGAGAAGAGACTATTTGACACTAGCTCACTTGATGAGTGGAGAACCCAGGCCTATGATAATGCCAAACTGTTTAAAGAAAAAGTTAAAAGATGGCATGACAAAAGGATACAAAAGCGTGGGTTTAATGTAGGTGATTATGTTCTGTTATACAACTCTAGTTTAAGATTTTTTGCAGGAAAACTCCTCTCTAAACGAGAAGGTCCTTACGTTATCGAGGAGGTCTATCATTCCGGTGCTATAAAAGTCAACAACTTCGAAGGCACAAATCCGAAGGTGGTGAACAGTCAAAGAATCAAACATTATATCTCAGGTAATCCCATAAATGTTGAAACCCATGTTATTGATACCGTAACCCCACAGGAGTACATAGGGGACACTTTCTAGAACATTTCAGACTCCGAAAAGGAATAGGTATGTGGTATGGTAAGTAAACCGACTCCAAAACAGTTCTAATAGCAATTTTTCTCCGTTTTGGAATATTTAAGAAAATAGGAAAATAAGTAGTCCGGAAAGGACACGAGGCATCCACGATGGTGGAGGGCGCGCCATACACCTCTGGGCGCGCCCCCCTGCCTCGTGGGCACCTCGTGTGCCCTTCGGACTCCATTTTCTTGCACGATACTTCTTTTGGTTGGTAAAAATTCATCATATAATCTCCTGAAGTTTTTGACCACCGTACCACGACAAAATCCTCTATTTTTGTTTTGAGTTGTCTCTACCGCAGGTTAGAGCAAGATGTCTTCTCAAGAGTCAATCGGGGAGAGACGGGTGTCTCATCCGACACCGAGACCAGGAGCAAACAGTGATGCTGACCACTTTGGGGCATCAATAGAGAAGGAGATGGAGGCCGACTTGAAAAGGATAGATGCTGTTGGGTAACGCAGTAATTTCAAAATTTTCCTACACACATGCAAGATCATGGTGATGCATAGAAACAAGAGGGAAGAGTGTTGTCCACGTACCCTCGTAGACCGTAAGTGGAAGCTTTATGACAACACAGTTGATGTAGTCGTACGTCTTCAGGATCGACCGATCCTAGTACTGAAAGTACGACACCTCCGCGATCTACACACGTTCGGCTTGGTGACGTCCCACGAACTCACGATCCAGCAGAGTGTCGAGGGAGAGCTTCGTCAGCATGACGGCATGATGACTGTGATGATGATGCTACCGGAACAGGGCTTCGCCTAAGCACCGCTATGATATGACCGAGGTGGATTATGGTGGAGGGGGGCGCCGCACACGACTAAAAGATCAATGATCAACTTGTGTGTCTATGGGGTGCCCCCTGGCCACGTATATAAAGGATGGAGGGCGGAGGAGGCCGGCCCTCATAGGGCGCGCCCAAAGTGTGGAGTCCTACTAGGACTCCCTAGTCCTAGTAGGATTCCACCTCCTACATGGAATAAGAAAAAGGGAAGGGGAAGGAGAAGGAAGGAAGGGGGCGTCCCCTTTCCCTAGTCCAATTCGGACCAGTCCATGGGGAAGGGGCGCGGCCACCCTTGAGGCCTTTCTCTCCTTTCCCGTATGGCCCATTAAGGCCTAATACGAATTCCCGTAACTCTCTGGTACTCTAAAAATACCCGAATCACTCGGAACCTTTCCGATGTCCGAATATAGCCTTCCAATATATTGATCTTTAGGTCTCGACCATTTCGAGACTCCTTGTCATGTCCCCGATCTCATCCAGGACTCCGAACAAACTTCGGTCATCAAATCACATAAATCATAATACAAATCGTCACAGAACGTTAAGCGTGCGGATCCTACGGGTTCGAGAACTATGTAGACATGACCGAGACACATCTCTGATCAATAACCAAAAGCGGAACCTGGATGCTCATATTGGCTCCTACATATTTTACGAAGATCTTTATTAGTCAAACCGCATAACAACATATGTTGTTCCCTTTGTCATCGGTATGTTACTTGCCCGAGATTCGATCGTCGGTATCTCAATACATAGTTCAATCTCATTACCGGTAAGTCTCTTTACTCGTTCCGTAATGCAAATACCGTAACTAACTCATTAGTCACATTGCTTGCAAGGCTTATAGTGATGTGCATTACCGAGAGGGCCCAGAGATACCTCTCTGATACACTGAGTGACAAATACTAATCTCAATCTATGCCAACTCAACAAACACCATCGGAGACACCTGTAGAGCATCTGTATAATCACCCAGTTACGTTGCGACTTTTGATAGCACACAAGGTGTTCCTCCAGTATTCGGGAGTTGCATAATCTCATAGTCAGAGGAACATGTATAAGTTATGAAGAAAGCAGTAGCAATAAAACTAAACGATCATTATGCTAAGCTAACGGATGGGTCTTGTCCATCACATCATTCTCTAATGATGTGATCACGTTCATCAAATGACAACACATGTCCCTGGCTAGGAAACTTAACCATCTTTGATTAACGAGCTAGTCAAGTAGAGGCATACTAGGGACACTCTGTTTGTCTATGTATTCACACATGTACTTAGTTTATGGTTAATACAATTCTAGCATGAATAATAAACATTTATCATGACATAAGGAAATATAAATAACAACTTTATTATTGCCTCTAGGGCATATTTCCTTCAGTCTCCCACTTGCACTAGAGTCAATAATCTAGTTCACATCGTCATGTGATTTAACACCAATAGTTCACATCTTTATGTGATTAGTTCACATCTCCATGTGACTAACACCCAAAGGGTTTACTAGAGTCAATAATCTAGTTCACGTCGCTATATGATTAACACCCAAAGAGTGATCATGTTTTGCTTGTGAGAGAAATTTAGTCAACGGGTTTGCCACATTCAGAGCCGTATGTATTTTGCAAATTTTCTATGTCTACAATGCTTTGCATGGAGCTACTCTAGCTAATTGCTCCCACTTTCGATATGTGTCTAGATCGAGACTTAGAGTCAATTCCAGATCGATGTCAAATCTTGCATCAATGTAACTCTTTATGATGAACTCTTTGTCACCTCCATAACCGAGAAACATTTCCTTATTCCACTAAGGATATTTTTGACCGTTGTCCAGTGATCCACTCCTGGATCACTATTGTACCCTCTTGCCAAACTTATGGTGAGGTACATAATAGGTCTAGTACATAGCATAGCATACTTTATAGAACCTATGACTGAGGCATAGGGAATGACTTTTCATTCTCTTTCTATTTTCTGTCGTGGTCGGGTTTTGAGTCTTTACTCAACTTCACACCTCACAACATAGGCAAGAACTCCTTATTTAACTTTTCCATTTTGAACTACTTCAAAATCTTGTCAAGGTATGTACTCATTGAAAATATATCAAACGTCTTAATCTATCTCTATAGATATTGATGCTCAATATGTAAGTAGCTTCATCGAGGTCTTTCTTTGAAAAACTCTTTTAAAACACTCCTTTATGCTTTCCAAAAAATTCTACATTATTTTTGATCAACAATATGTCATTCACATATACTTATCAGAAATGTTGTAGTGCTCCCACTCACTTTCTTGTAAATACAGGCTTCACCGCAGGTCTGTATAAAACCATATGCTTTGATCACTTTATGAAAGTATATATTCCAACTCCGAGATGTTTGCACTAGTCCATAGATGGATCGCTCGAGCTTGCAAACTTTGTTAGCACCTTTAGGACTGAAAAAACCTTCTTGTTGCATCATATACAACTCTTCTTTAAGAAATCCATTAAGGATTGCAGTTTTGACATCCATTTGCTAGATTTCATAAAATGTGGCAATTGCTAACATGATTCAGACAGACGTAAGCATCTCTACGATTGAGAAAATCTCATCGTAGTCAACATCTTGAACTTGTCGAAAACCTTTTGCGACAATTCGAGCTTTGTAGATAGTAACACTACTATCAGTGTCCGTCTTCCACTTGAAAATCCATTTATTCTTAATGGCTCACCGATCAATGGGCAAGTCAATCAAAGCCCATACTTTGTTCTAATACATGGATCTCATCTCAGATTTCATGGCTTCAAGCCATTTCGCGGAATCTGGGTTCATCATCGCTTCCTCATAGTTCGTAGGTTAGTCATGGTCAATTAATATGACCTCCAGAACAGGATTACCGTACCACTCTGGTGCTGAACGTATTCTGGTTGACCTACGGGGTTCATTAGTAACTCGATCTGAAGTTTCATGATCATCATCATTAACTTCCTCACTAATTGGTGTAGGAATCACTAGAACTGATTTCTGTGATGAACTAATTTCCAATTCAGGAGAAGGTACAATTACCTCATCAAGTTTTATATTCCTCCCAATCACTTCTTTCGAGAGAAACTTCTTCTCTAGAAAGGAACCATTCTTAGCAATGAATATCTTGCCTTCGGATCTGTGATAGAAGGTGTACCCAACAGTTTCCTTTGGGTATCCTATGAAGACGCATTTCTCCTATTTGGGTTCGAGATTATCAGGTTGAAACTTTTTCACATAAGCATCATAGCCCCAAACTTTAAGAAACAACAGCTTAGGTTTCTTGCTAAACCATAATTCATATGGTGTCGTCTCAACGGATTTAGATGGTGCCCTATTTAACAGGAATGCAGCTGTCTCTAATGCATAACCCCAAAATGATAGTGATAAATCGGTAATAGACATCATAGATTGCACCATATATAATAAAGTACGGTTATGACGTTCAGACACACCATTATGCTGTGGTGTTCCAGGTGGTGTGAGTTGCGAAACTATTCTGCACTGTTTCAAATGAAGACCAAACTCGTAACTCAAATATTCTCCTCCATGATTAGATTGCAGAAACTTTATTTTCTTATTACGATGATTTTCCACTTCACTCTGAAATTCTTTCAACTTTCCAAATGTTTCAGACTTATGTTTCATCAAGTAGATATACCCATATCTGCTCAAATCATTTGTGAAGATCAAAAAATAACGATACCCGCCATGAGCCTCAACACTCATCTGATTGCATACATCAGAATGTATTATTTCCAATAAGTCAGTTGCTTGCTCCATTGTTCCGGAGAACGGAGTTTTAGTCATCTTGCCCACGAGGCATGGTTCGCAAGCATCAAATGATTCATAATCAAGTGATTCCAAAAGCCCATCAGCATGGAGTTTCTTCATGCGCTCTACACCAATATGACCTAAATGGCAGTGCTACATATAAGTTGCACTATCATTATTAACTTTGCATGTTTTGGCTTCAATATTATGAATATGTGTATTACTATGATCGAGATTCAATAAACCATTCACCTTGGGTGTATGACCTTAGAAGGTTTTATTCATGTAAACAGAATAACAATTACCCTTGACTTAAATGAATAACTGTATTGCAATAAACATGATCCAATCATATTATGCTCTACGCAAACACCAAATAACATTTATTTTAGGTTCAACACTAATCCCGAAGGTAAAGGGAGTGTGCGATGGTGATCTTATCAACCTTGGAATCACTTCCAACTCACATCATCACCTCGCCCTTAACTAGTCTCTGTTTATTTTGCAACTCCCATTTCGAGTTACTACTCTTAGTATCTGAACTAGTATCAAATACTGAGGTGTTGTTATAAACACTAGTAAAGTACACATCAATAACATGTATATCAAATATATACTTTTGTTCGCTTAGCCATCCTTCTTATCCGCCAAGTATCTTGGGCAGTTCCATTTCCAGTGACCATTTCCTTTGCAGTAGAAGCACTCAGTTCCAGGCTTGGGTCTAGCTTTGAGCTTCTTCATGGGAGCAGCAACTTGCTTGCTATTTTTCTTTGAAGTTCCTCTTTCTTTCCCTTTGCCCTTTTTATTGAAACTAGTGGTCTTGTTAACCATCAACACCTGATGCTATTTCTTGATTTCTACCTTCGCCGATCTCAACATCGCGAAGAGCTTGGGAATTACTTTCGTTATCCCTTGCATATTATAGTTCATCACTAAGTTCTAGTAACTTGGTGATAGTGACTAGAGAACTTTGTCAATTACTATCTTATCTGGAAGATTAACTCCCACTTGATTCAAGCAATTGTAGTACCCAGACAATCTGAGCACATGCTCACTAGTTGAGCTATTCTCCTCCATCTTGTAGGCAAAGTACTGTCAGAGGTCTTCTACCTCTCGACACGGGCATGAGTATGAAATACCAATTTCAACTCTTAGAACATCTTATATGCTCTGTGGCGTTCAAAACATTTTTGAAGTCCCAGTTCTAAGATATAAAGCATGGTGCACTAAACTATCAAGTAGTCATCATACCAAGCTTTACTAAACGTTCATAACGTCTATATCTGCTCCTATAGTAGGTCTGTCGCCTAGCAGTGCATCAAGGACATAATTCTTCTGTTCAGCAATGAGGATAATCCTCAGATCATGGACCTAGTCCGCATCATTGCTACTATCATCTTTCAACATAGTTTTTCTCTAGGAACATATCAAAAATAAACGAGAAGCTACATCGCGAGTTATTGATCTACAACATAGTTATGCAAATACTATCAGGACTAAGTTCATGATAAATTAAAGTTCAATTAATCATATTACTTAAGAACTCCCACTTAGATAGACATCCCTCTAGTCATCTAAATGATCGCGTGATCCAAATCAACTAAACCATGTCCGCTCATCACGTGAGATGGAGTAGTTTTCAATGGTGAACATCGCTATGTTGGTCATATCTACTATATGATTCACGCTCGACCTTTCAGTCTCCAGTGTTCCGAGGCCATATCTGCATATGCTAGGCTCGTCAAGTTTAACCCGAGTATTCCACATGTGCAAAACTGGCTTGCACCCGTTGTATGTGAACATAGAGCTTATCACACCCGATCATCACGTGGTGTCTCGGAACGACGAACTGTCCCAACGGTGCATACTCAGGGAGAACACTTATACCTTGAAATTTAGTGAGAGATCATCTTATAATGCTACTGCCGAACTAAGCAAAATAAGATACATAAAGGATAAACATCACGTGCAATCAAAATATGTGACATGATATGGCCATCATCATCTTGTGCCTTTGATCTCCATCTCCAAAACACCATCATGATCTCTATCATCACCGACATGACACCATGATCTCCATCATCTTGATCTTTATCAACATGTCGTCACATGATCGTCTCACCAACTATTGCTTTTGCAACTATTGCTATCGCATAGCGATAAAGTAAAGCAATTATATGGTGCTTGCATCTTATGCAATAAAGAGAAAACCATAAGGCTCCTGCCAGTTACCGATAACATTAACAAAACATGATCATCCCATACAACAATTTTTATCTCATCACGTCTTGACCATATCACATCATAACATGCCCTGCAAAAACAACTTAGCTGTCCTCTACTTTGTTGTTGCAAGTTTTACGTGGCTGCTACGGGCTGAGCAAGAACCGTTCTTACCTACACATAAAAAAACACAAGACGGTATAGTGATTGCTTTTTGATCTTCAAAAAGAACCCTATTCATTGAATCCGATTCAATTAAAGTTGGAGAAATAGACACCCACTAGCCACATGTGTGTGAAGCACGTCGGTTGAACCAGTCTCGCGTAACCGTACGCGTAATGTCGGTCTGAGCTGCTTCATCCAACAATACCGTCGAATCAACAATCAACTAGTGACAACAAGCAATATGTATATACCCATGCCTACAACTCCTTTGTGTCCTACTCGTGCATATAACATCTACACATAGACCTGGCTCTGATAACACTGTTGGGGAACACAGTAATTTCAAAATTTTCCTACGCACACGCAATATCATGGTGATGCATAGCAACAAGAGGGAAGAGTGTTGTCCACATACCCTCCTAGACCGTAAGCGGAAGCGTTATGACAACACGGTTGATGTAGTCGTATGTCTTCACGATCGACCGATCTTAGTACCGAAAGTATGGCACCTCTGTGATCTACACACGTTCGGCTCGGTGATGTCCCACGAACTCACGATCCAGCAGAGTGTCGAGGCAGAGCTTCGTCAGCACGACGACATGATAACGGTGATGATGATGCTACCGGAACAGGGCTTCGCCTAAGCACCTCTACGATATGACCGAGGTGGATTATGGTGGAGGGGGCACCGCACACGGCTAAAAGATCAATGATCAACTTGTGTGTCTATGGGGTGCCCCCTGGCCACGTATATAAAGGATGGAGGGAGGAGGAGGCCGGCCCTCATAGGGCGCGCCCAAAGTGTGGAGTCCTACTAGGACTCCCTAGTCCTAGTAGGATTCCACCTCCTACATGGAATAGGAAAAAGGGAAGGGAGAAGGAGAAGGAAGGAAGGGGGCATCCCCTTTCCCTATTCCAATTCAGACCAGTCCATGGGGAAGGGGCGCGCCCACCCTTGAGGCCTTTCTCTCCTTTCCCGTATGGCCCATTAAGGCCCAATATGAATTCCCGTAACTCTCCGGTACTCCAAAAAATACCCGAATCACTCGGAACCTTTCGGATGTCCGAATATAGCCTTCCAATATATCGATCTTTACGTCTCAACCATTTCGAGACTCCTCGTCATTTCCCCGACCTCATCCGGGACTCCAAACAAAGTTCAGCCATCAAATCACATAACTCATAATACAAATCGTCACAGAACGTTAAGCGTGCAGACCCTACTATATAGACATGACCAAGACACATCTCCAGTCGATAACCAATAGCGGAACCTGGATGCTCATATTGGCTCCTACATATTCTACGAAGATCTTTATCGGTCAAACCGCATAACAACATACGTTGTTCCCTTTGTCATCGGTATGTTACTTGCCTGAGATTCGATCGTCGGTATCTCAATACCTAGTTCAATCTCGTTACCGGCAAGTCTCTTTACTCGTTATGTAATGCAACATCCCGTAACTAACTCATTTGACACATTGCTTGCAAGGCTTATAATGATGTGCATTACCGAGAGGGCCCGGAGATACCTCTCGGATACACGGAGTGACAAATACTAATCGCGATCTATGCCAACTCAACAAAAACCATTGGAGACACCTGCAGAGCATCTGTATAATCACCCAGTTACGTTGTGACGTTTGATAGCACACAAGGTGTTCCTCCGGTATTCGGGAGTTGCATAATCTCATAGTCAGACGAACATGTATAAGTTATGGAGAAAGCAGTAGCAATAAAACTGAACGATCATTATGCTAAGCTAACGGATGGGTCTTGTCCATCACATCATTCTCTAATGATGTGATCCCGTTCATCAAATGACAACACATGTCCATGGCTAGGAAACTTGACCATATTTGATTAACAAGCTAGTCAAGTAGAGGCATACTAGGGACACTCTGTTTGTCTATGTATTCATACATGTACAAAGTTTTGGGTTAATACAATTCTAGCATGAATAATAAACATCTATCATGATATAAGGAAATATAAATAACAACTTTATTATTTCCTGTAGGGCATATTTCCTTCAGATGCCATGGAGGAGATCAAGAAGTTACTTCTCGTCTCCAAGCCAGATTCACGATGGAGGAACTTGAAAGCTCGACAATTCCAAACTCGGTCATCCCTCCTAATGCTAGATTTCTTTCTTATGAAAATATGAGAAAGAGTGTTACTTGTTCTCCCGCATCTATGCAACATCCATGGGTGAAAGGAGCTTTAGCCATCACGGGTAAGCTCCATAGGGAAATAATGGATCTCAAGAAGCAAGTCAATAAGCTCGAAGACGAGAATCATATCCTAAGGGCATCATCGCTGAGAATATCACATCACCACCTCCGAAGAAAGATACATAAATACATGGGTACCGGCACTCCCCTTGGCAACTGCCAAGCTTGGGGAACGTGCCCCGGTATCATATCACCATCACACTTCTATCTTTACCATTTTTTCTTAGTTCGATCCTTTTGGTTATATCTTGATCTAGTAGAATAAAGTTTATATGATCTCGGTTAAGTAACATACCGATGACAAAGGGAATAATGTATGTTGTCCTTACGATTCGACCGATAAAGATCTTCATAGAATATGTAGGAGACAATATGAGCGTCCAAGTTCTGCTATTGGTTATTGACCGGATAGGTGTCTCGGTGATGTCTATGATAACCCACAAGTATAGGGGATCGCAACAGTTTTTGAGGGTAGAGTATTCAACCCAAATTTATTGATTCGACACAAGGGGAACCAAAGAATATTCTCAAGTATTAACAATTGAGTTGTCAATTCAACCGCACCTGAAAGACTTAATATCTACAGCAAAGTATTTAGTAGCAAAGTAATATGATGGTAGCGGTAATGGTGGAAAAAGTAACAATATTGGTTTTGTAATGATTGTAACAATGTCGATGGTAAAATTAACTAAGCAAAGATCAATATGTGAAAAACTCGTAGGCATTGGATCAGTGATGGATAATTATGTCGGATGCAATTCCTCATGTAACAGTTATAACATAGGGTGACACAGAACTAGCTCCAATTCATCAATGTAATGTAGGAATGTATTCCGAATATAGTCATACATGCTTATGGAAAAGAACTTGCATGACATCTTTTGTCCTACCCTCCCGTGGCAATGGGGTCCTATTGGAAAGTAAGGGATATTAAGGCCTCCTTTTAATAGAGTACCGAAACAAAGCATTAACACTTAGTGAATACATGAACTCCTCAAACTACGGTCATCACCGGGTGTCGTCCCGATTATTGTCACTTCGGGGTTACCGGATCATAACACATAGTAGGTGACTATTGACTTGCAAAATAGGATCAAGAACTCACATATATTCATGGAAACATAATAGGTTCAGATCTGAAATCATGACACTCGGGCCCTAGTGACAAGCATTAAGCATAGCAAAGTCATAGCAACATCAATCTGAGAACATAATGAATACTAGGGATCAATCCCTAACAAAACTAACTCGATTACATGATAAATCTCATCCAACCCATCACCGTCCAGCAAGCCTACGATGGAATTACTCACGCACAGCGGTGAGCATCATGACATTGGTGATGGAGGAAGGTTGATGATGACGATGGCGATGGATTCCCCTCTCCGGAGCCCCGAACGGACTCCAGATCAGCCCTCCCGAGAGAGATTGGGGCTTGGCGGCGGCTCCATATCGTAAAACGCGATGAATCCTTCTCCCTGATTTTTTTCTCCCCGAACGTGAATATATAGAGTTGGAGTTGAGGTAGGTGGAGCATCAGGGGGCCACGATATAGGGGGCACGCCCCAAGGGGGGTCGGCGCGCCCCCCAGCCTCGTGGACAGGGTGTGGTCCCCCTGGTGTTGATTCTTTCACCTGTATTTTTTATAAATTCCAAAAATATTCTCTGTGAAGTTTCAGGTCATTCCGAGAACTTTTATTTCTGCACAAAAATAACACCATGGCAATTCTGCTGAAAACGACGTCAGTCCAGGTTAGTTCCATTAAAATCATGCAAGTTGGAGACCAAAACAAGGTCAAAAGTGTTTGGAAAAGTAGATATGGTGGAGACGTATCAACTACCCCAAGCTTAAATATTTGCTTTTCCTCAAGCAATTCAGTTGACAAACTGAAAGTGATAAAGAAAAACTTTTACAAACTCTGTTTGATCTTGTTGTTGTAAATATGTAAAGCTAGCATTCAAGTTTTCAGCAAAGATTATGAACTATCCATATCCACAATAACATTTAGGTCTCATGTTTACTCATATCAATGGCATAATCAACTAGCGAGCAATAATAGTAAATCTCGGATGACAACACTTTCTGAAAACAATCATAATATGATATAACAAGATGGTATCTCACTAGCCCTTTCTGAGACCACAAAACATAAATGCAGAGCACCTCCAAAGTTCAAGGACTAACTAAACATTGTAGTTCATGGTAAAAGAGATCCAGTCACAGTCATACTCAATGTAAACTAATAGTAATGCATGCAAATGACAGCGGTGCTCTCCAACTGATGCTTTTTAATAAGAGGATGATGACTCAACATAAAAGTAAATAGATAGGCCCTTTGCAGAGGGAAGCATGGATTTGTAGAGGTGCCAGAGCTCGATTTTGAAATAGAGATGGATAATATTTTGAGTGGTATACTTTCATTGTCAACATAATAACTGAGAGATCTCGATATCTTCCATGCTGCACACATTATAGGCGGTTCCCAAATAGAATGGTAAAGTTTATACTCCCCCACCACCAACAAACATCAATCCATGGCTTGTCCGAAGCAATGGGTGCCTCCAACTAAAAACAATCCAGGGGGAGTTTTGTTTGCAATTATTTTAATTTAAGCATGGGAATGGGCATCCCGGTTACCAGCCATTTTCTCGTGAATGAGGAGCGGAGTCCACTCCTCGTGAGAATAACCCACCTAGCATGGAACATGTAGACAACCCTAGTTGATACATGAGCTATTCGAGCATACAAAACAGAATTTCATTTGAAGGTTTAGAGTTTTGCACATACAAATTTACTTGGAACGGCAGGTAGATGATACGTCTCCAACGTATCTATAATTTTTGATTGCTCCATGCTATTATATTATCTATTTTGGATGTTAATGGGCTTTATTTTACACTTTTATATCATTTTTGGGACTAACCTACTAATCGGAGGCCCAGCCCAAATTGTTGTTTTTTGCCTACTTTAGGGTTTCGAAGAAAAGGAATATCAAATGGAGTCCAAACGGAACGAAATCTTCGGGAACGTGATTTTCTCAACAAACATGATCCACGGGACTTGGAGTGTGCGCCAAAAAAATAAGGGAGGAAGGCACGAGGCAGGGGGGGCGTGCCCTCCACCCTCGTGGGCCCTCCGTTGCTCCACCGACGTACTTCTTCCTCCTATATATATCCACGTACCCCCTAAACATCCAGGAGCACCACGAAAACCTAATTCCACCACCGCAACCTTCTGTACCTGAGAGATCCCATCTTGGGGCCTTTTCCAGAGCTCCACTGGAGCGGGCATCGATCACGGAGGGCCTCTACATCAACTCCATGGCCTCTCCGGTGATGTGTGAGTAGTTTACTTCAGACCTACGGGTCCATAGTTATTAGCTAGATGGCTTCTTCTTTCTCTTTGGATATCAATACAAAGTTCTCCTCGATTTTCTTGGAGATCTATTCGATGTAATCTTCTTTTGCGGTGCGTTTGTCGAGATCCGATGAATTGTGGGTTTATGATCCAGATTATCTATGAACAATATTTGATTCTCCTCTGAATTCTTTTATGTATGATTGGTTTATCTTTGCAAGTCTCTTCGAATTATCAGTTTGGTTTGGCCTACTAGATTGATCTTTCTTGCAATGGGAGAAGTGCTTAGCTTTGGGTTCAGTCTTGCGGTATTCGATCCCAGTGACAGAAAGGGAACCGATACATATTTTATTGTTGCCATCAAGGATAAAAAGATGGGGTTTATATCATATTGTATGAGTTTATCCCTCTTGAACTTAATACTCTAGATCCATGCTGGATAGCGGTTGATGTGTGGAGTAATAGTAGTAGATGCAGAATCGTTTCGGTCTACTTGTCTCGGATGTGATGCCTATATACATGATCATACCTAGATATTCTCATCACTATGCTCAATTCTATCAATTGCCCGACAGTAATTCGATTACCCACCGTAATACTCTCTTGAGAGAAGCCACTAGTGAAACATATGGCCCCCGGGTCTATCTTCTATCATATTAATCTTCCAATACTTAGTTATTTCTATTGCTATTTATTTTACTTTGCATCTTTTATTTCTCTTTATTATAAAAATACCAAAAATATTATCTTATCATATCTATCAGATCTCACTCTCGTAAGTGACTGTGAAGGGATTGACAACGCCTTTATCATGTTGGTTGCGAGGTTCTTATTTGTTTGTGTAGGTGCATGGCACTTGAGCGTGATCTCCTACTGGACTGATACCTTGGTTCTCAAAAATTGAGGGGGAATACTTACGCTACTTTACTGCATCACCCTTTCCCCTTCAAGGGAAAACCAACGCAAAGCTCAAGAGGTAGCAAGAAGGATTTCTGGTGCCGTTGCCGGGGAGATTCATGCCAAGTCAAGACATACCAAGTACCCATCACGAACCCTTATCCCTCGCATTACATTATTTGCCATTTGCCTCTTGTTTTCCTCTCCCCCACTTCACCCTTATCGTTTTATTTGCCCTCTTTTCCTCTCTCCTTCTCTCTCCGTCTCCCTTCTCTTTTTCTATCTGCCCTTTTGCCCGTTTCTTGTTTTCTTGTGTGTTGGATTGCTTGCTTGTCACGATGACCCTACCTAGATTTGGTGATCTTCACCTTAAAAGGTTAGAAGAGATCGAAAGCAACATCAGGAATTTTATGGCTTTACAATTTGAGCATAATAATTTCTTTAGGAACGAGCTTAAGGAACAAAAAATCTTTATGGGTTTTATGAATAAAGAGCTTGATGACATGTCTAAAGAATTTTATGGTTTAAAATCTTAGAATGCTCATCTCGAAAAATTAATCGCTAGTCTCGGATAAGCAAGCCACCTTAGTTAATAAGATGGCCGATAAGCCAGAAAATTTTCATGATAATAAGGATGAAGATCAAAAAGTTATTGATGTGTCCCCTATTAAATCTTTGTTTTGCAATATGAATCTTGATAATGATGGTGCTTAAGATGAGCCACCTTTACCTAGAAGGTGTTCTAAAAATTCGGAGTCGTTAGATCTTGATGCTAAAATTGTTAAAAGTGGGATTGAAGAGATTAAATCTTTAAATAGCAATGAACCCACTATTTTGGATTTCAAGGAATTTAATTATGATAATTTCTCTTTGATAGACTGTATTTCCTTGTTGCAATCCGTGCTAAATTCTCCTCATGCTTATAGTCAAAATAAAGTGTTTACTAAACATATCGTTGATGCTTTGATGCAATCTTATGAAGAAAAACTTGAGTTGGAAGTTTCTATCCCTGGAAAACTTTATGATGAGTGGGAACCTACAATAAAAAATAAAATTAAAGATCACGAGTGTTATGCTTTGTGTGATTTGGGTGCTAGTGTTTCCACGATTCCAAAAACTTTGTGTGATTTGTTAGGTTTCCGTGATTTTGATGATTGTTCTTTAAACTTGCACCTTGCGGATTGCACTATTAAGAAACCTATGGGAAGAATTAATTATGTTCTTATTGTTGCAAATAGGAACTATGTGCCCATAGATTTCATTGTTCTTGATATAAATTGCAATCCTTCAGGTCCTATTATTGTTGGTAGACGTTTCCTTACAACGATTGGTGCAATTATTGATATGAAGGAAGGGAATATTAGATTCCAATTCCCATTTAGGAAAGGCATGGAACACTTCCCTATAAAGAAAATTAAATTACCATATGAATCTATTATGAGAGCCACTTACGGATTGCCATCCAAAGATAGCAATACCTAGATCTATCTTCGCTTTTAAGCCTAGCTAGGGGCGTTAAACGATAGCGCTTGTTGAGAGGCAACCCAATTTTATTTTTATTCCTTGCTTTTTTATCCTCTTTAGTAATAAATAATTTATCTATCCTATTTTTTGGTGGTGTGTTTTGTGTTTAATTAGTGTTTGTGCCAAGTAGAACTATTGGGAAGACATGGGGAAAGTCTTTTTGATCTTGCTGTAAAAAAAGAGAAACGTTAGCGCCCACGAGAATCGCTGCCATTTTTATTTGGAAAGTGATATTTAGTTAATCATTTTTGAATATGATTAATAGATAAATTACTCACGTACAACAATTTATTTTAGAATTTTTGGGGTTCCATAAGTTTGCATTAGCTACAGATTACTACAGATCGTTCCGTTTTTTACAGATTCCGTTTTTCGTGTGTTGTTTGCTTATTATGATGAATATATGGCTAGTAAAAGAGTTTATGAACCATATAGAAGTTGGAATACAGTAGGTTTAACACCAATATAAATCAATAATGAGTTCATTACAGTACCTTGAAGTGGTGTTTTGTTTTCTTTCGCTAACGGAGCTCACGAGATTTTCTACTTTGAGTTTTGTGTTGTGAAGTTTTCAAGTTTTTGGTAAAGATTTGATGGATTATGGAAAAAGGAGTGGCAAGAGCCTAAGCTTCGGGATGACCATGGCACCCCAAGGTAAAATTCAAGGACACCAAAAAGCCTAAGCTTGGGGATGCCTCGGAAGGCATCCCCTCTTTCGTCTTCGTCTATCGGTAACTTTACTTGGAGCTATATTTTTATTCACCACATGATATGTGTTTTGCTTGTAGCGTCTTGTATGAATTGAGTCTTTGATTTTTAGTTTACCACAATCATCCTTTCTGTACACACCTTTTGAGAGAGACTCGCATGATTGGGAATTTATTAGAACACTCTATGTGCTTCACTTATACCTTTTGAGCTATATAATTTTTGCTCTATGCTTCACTTATATCTTTTGAGCTATATAGTTTTCGATCTAGTTCTTCACTTATATCTTTAAGAGCACGGGGGTGGCTTTATTTTATAGAAATAATTGTTCTTTCATGCTTCACTTATATTATTTTGAGAGTCCTTTAGAACAACATGGCAATAATAAAAACTTCCATACAAGTGCATTGAATACTATGAGAAGTTTGATAGTTGATGATTGTTTTGAGATATGGAGATGGTGATATTAGAGTCATGCTAGTTGAGTAGTTGTGAATTTGATAAATACTTGTGTTGAAGTTTGTGATTCCCGTAGCATGCACATATGGTGAACCGTTATGTGACGAAGTCGGAGCATGATTTATTTATTAATTGTCTTCCTTATGAGTGGCGGTCGGGGACGAGCGATGGTCTTTTCCTACCAATCTATCCCCCTAGGAGCATGCGCGTAATACTTTGCTTTGATAACTTGTAGATTTTTGCAATAAGTATGTGAGTTCTTTATGACTAATGTTGAGTCCATGGATTATACGCACTCTAACCCTTCCACCATTGCTAGCCTCTCTAATACCGCGCTCTTTTCACTGGTATCATACACCCACCATATACCTTCCTCAAAACAGCCACCATACCTAACTATTATGGCACTTCCATAGACATTCCGAGATATATTGCCATGCAACTTTCCATCATTCCGTTATTATGACACACTTCATCATTGTCATACTTGCTTGCATGATCATGTAGTTGACATCGTATTTGTGGCAAAGCCACCGTTCATAATTTTCATACATGTCCCTCATGCATCATTGCACATCCCGGTATACCACCGGAGGCATTCACATAGAGTCATATTTTGTTCTAAGTATCGAGTTGTAAGTAAATAAAAGTGTGATGATCATCATTATTAGAGCATTGTCCCAAGTGAGGAAAGGATGATGGAGACTATGATTCCCCCACAAGTGGGATGAGACTCCGGACGAAAAAAGAGAAAGGCCATAAAAATGGCCCAAAAATGAGAGAAAAAGAGAGAAGGGACAATGTTACTATCCTTTTTCCACACTTGTGCTTCAAAGTAGCACCATGATCTTCATAATAGAGAGTCTCCTATGATATCACTTTCATATACTAGTGGGAGTTTTTCATTATAGAACTTGTCTTATATATTCCAATGATGGGCTTCCTCAAATTGCCCTAGGTCTTCATGGGCAAGCAAGTTGGATGCACACCCACTTAGTTTCTTTTGTTGAGCTTTCATACACTTATAGCTCTAGTGCATCCGTTGCATGGCAATCCCTACTCACTCACATTGATATCTATTAATGGGCATCTCCATAGCCCGTTGATACGCCTAGTTGATGTGAGACTATCTTCCCCTCTTTTGTCTTCTTCACAACCACCATTCTATTCCACCATATAGTGCTATATCCATGGCTCATGCTCATGTATTGCGTGAAGATTGAAAAAGTTTGAGAACATCAAAAGTATGAAACAATTGCTTGGCTTATCATCAGGGTTGTGCATGATTTAAATATTTTGTGTGGTGAAGATGGAGCATAGCCAGACTATATGACTTTGTAGGGATAACTTTCTTTGGCCATGTTATTTTGAGAAGACATAATTACTTAGTTAGTATGCTTGAAGTATTATTATTTTTATGTCAATATTAAATTTTGTCTTGAATCTTACGGATTTGAACATTCATGCCACATTAAATAGAAATTACATTGAGAAATATGTTAGAAAGCATTCCACATCAAAAATTCTTCTTTTATCATTTACCTACTCGAGGACGAGCAGGAATTAAGCTTGGGGATGCTTGATACGTCTCCAACGTATCTATAATTTTTGATTTCTCCATGCTATTATATTATCTATTTTGGATGTTAATGGGCTTTATTTTACACTTTTATATCATTTTTGGCACTAACCTACTAATCGGAGGCCTAGCCCAAATTGCTGTTTTTTGACTATTTTAGGGTTTCAAAGAAAAGGAATATCAAACGGAGTCCAAACGGAATGAAACCTTCGGGAACGTGATTTTCTCAACAAACATGATCCAGGAGACATGGAGTGTGCGCCAAGTAAAAAGGGAGGAAGGCAAGAGGCAGGGGCGTGCCTACCCCCCTGGGCGCGCCCTCCATCCTCGTGGGCCCTCCGTTTCTCCACCGACGTACTTCTTCCTCCTATATATATCCACGTACCCCCAAACATCTAGGAGCACCACAAAAACCTAATTCCACCATCGCAACCTTCTTACTAGAGAGATCCCACCTTGGGGAATTTTCCGGAGCTCCACCGGAGGGGGCATCAATCACGGAGGGCCTCTACATCAACTCCATGGCCTCTCCGGTGATGTGTGAGTAGTTTACTTCAGACCTACGGGTCCATAGTTATTAGCTAGATGCCTTATTATCTATCTTTGGATCTCAATACAAAGTTCTCCTCGATTTTCTTGGAGATCTATTCGATGTACTCTTCTTTTGTGGTGTGTTTGTCGAGATCCGATGAATTGTGGGTTTATGATCCAGATTATCTATGAACAATATTTGATTCTCCTATGAATTCTTTTATGTATGATTGGTTTATCTTTGCAAGTCTCTTCGAATTATCAGTTTGGTTTGGCCTACTAGATTGATCTTTCTTGCAATGGGAGAAGTGCTTAGCTTTGGGTTAAATCTTGCGGTGTTCGATCGCAGTGACAGAAAGGGAACCGATACGTATTGTATTGTTGCCATCGAGGATAAAAAGATGGGGTTTATATCATATTGCATGAGTTTATCCCTCTACATCATGTCATCTTCCGTAAAGCATTACTCTGTTCTCTTGAACTTAATACTTGAGATGCATGCTGGATAGCGGTTGATGTGTGGAGTAATAGTAGTAGATGCAGAATCGTGTCGGTCTACTTGTCTCAGACATGATGCCTATATACATGATCATACCTAGATATTCTCATAACTATGCTCAATTCTATCAATTGCTCGACAGTAATTCATTTACCCACCGTAATACTTATGCTCTTGAGAGAAGCCACTAGTGAAACATATGGCCCCCGGGTCTATCTTCTATCATATTAATCTTCCAATACTTAGTTATTTCTATTAATATTTTTTTTACTTTGCATCTTTTATTTCTCTTTATTATAAAAATACCAAAAATATTATCTTATCATGTCTATCAGATCTCACTCTCGTAAGTGACCGTGAAGGGATTGACAACCCCTTTATCGCGTTGGTTGCGAGGTTCTTATTTGTTTGTGTAGGTGTGTGGGACTTGAGCATGATCTCCTACTGGATTGATAACTTGGTTCTCAAAAACTAAGGGAAATACTATGCTACTTTACTGCATCTCCCTTTCCTCTTCAAGGGAAAACCAACGCAGTGCTCAGGAGGTAGCAGTAGATACCGCATATAGGAAGGTATGGTGAACTCATATGGAATAACTTTTGGGGTTTATGGGAGTGGATGTACAAGCAATATTCCCGCTTAGTTCAAGTGAAGGCTAGAAAGGGACTGGGAAGCGACCAGCTAGAGAGCGACAACAGTAATGAACATGCATTAAAATTAATCAACATTGCACTACAAAAAAATACACTTCCGTGATGATACGTGTTTGTCATAGTAGGTCGCGTTTTTTGTCATGCATGTACATCCATGACGATTTTATGACAGAATCAAGATAGTCATACCTGTGTTGTCGTAGAAGTGTTCCATGACATTACCAAAATTATCATCACGGAAGTGTCCACTTCCATGACGATAAATCGCGTGTCATAGAAGTGCTTTTGTCAAGGGTGACCGACACGTGGCATCCACCGTAACGGAACTTTGTTAAGCTATCAGGTCAGATTTTGGATCCGATAACCCATTAACAGCCCTGACCAATGGGAAATTTCCACATGTAAAATTCTGATTGGTCGAAGGAAACACATGTTGCCTCACCATTGGGACAGATGTCATCCACTCATTGGACAGGAGGCTCCTATGATAGGTCGACACATGGCACGGCCCAACAATGGCCCATTTCGGTGAAAAAGGTCGGCCTAGTAAAAATTAGCAGGCCGGCCCATATAAGGCCTACTTGTGTCAGGTCCATTTAAGCCCACGGCCCATACGAGATGTGCCAATTCGGCCCGTCAACGGCCCGTTAAAGATTTGACACCATTGCAACCCATTGTTAGTTCGAGCCCGTTAACAAGCCGCTATATATTTGGGCTCAATATCGGCCCGATGAGATTTCGGCCTGTTAACGACCCATTTAATAGATGGGCCAATTTTCAGAATGTACATCTTTCGGCCTTTTAGCGACCCATTTAAATGTGGGGCTAATTTCTGGCCCGGTGTGTCTTTCATCCTGTTGACGGCCCATAGATCTGATGGGCCATTTGTAGTCGGACCTGAGTTTCGGCCTTTTAGCAGCCCATTTAAGTGTTGGGCCAATTTCTGGCCCGGTGTCACTTTCAGCATGTTGACGGCCCATAAATCAGTTGGGCCATTTATAGTCAGACCTGAGTTTTGGCCTTTTAGCGACCCATTTAAGTGTTGGGCCAATTCCCGGCCCTGTGTGCCTTTTGGCCTGTTAACGGACCATAAATGAGTTGGGCCATTTGTAGTCGGCCCTTTGTTTTGGCCTTTTAATGGCCCATGCCCTTCATGGTCCAATACCAGCCCAGTTTCTCTTTCGGCCTGCTAAAGGCCCACAACACAGTTGGGCCGTTTATAATATGACCTAACTTTTGGCCTCTTAGCGGCCATGCTCTTCATGGTCCAGTACAAGCCCGCTGTCTCTTTCGGCCTGCTAAAGGCCTACAGTATAGTTCGGCCATATGTAGCCCAAACTTAGTAATGGCCTATTAACGACCCGGGAGGTAAGAGGGCCGACCATTAACTTTCGGCCTAGTAACGGCCCATTAACTTAATGGGCCCACTAAAGTTCGTTCATGTCTTTAGGCCAAATTAGATAATTTGAGCCCATTACGACGAGCAATTATGCACAGGACCAAAACTGATCAAGCAAAGGTACGGCATACAGGGAATAACGTTGCACATCCAGCATATATTACAGGAAATTACATCCACCGGGCAATCAAAGATTGATGCTAGTGCAAATAAATGAGCAGAACCTAACCATCTACAACGTCACAATCTGCAACCTCAGCACAGATGACGCCCATAAGCATGTGGGCAAGTTCTTGCTGCTTTGCTACACTGTCTCTGAAAACATTGATCAGTTGTTGTGTCACACGACCTTGCACCTCTGATTCATCCACCATTTCCATCATTGCTTCAGCCATTAATTGGTTCACAAACATACATTTATTCCATTGCATTCGAGATAGAGGATACTAAACAGATACAGATGCCGATTTTGGCAGGCTTGTATTATTGATAGTGGAGAGTGTCTCGACCACTGCATCATAACATAAATTAGGACGGGAACCAAACAGATTAATCATGAGTTATTGCCATATTACCTGGCCTAGATTTACTGGAAAGAAACAATGGGGTTGCCTTGCTGTTTTCAGAGTTTGTCTTCTTATCTTCAGCAGCCTGCACAAAATTAACACACTAGCATTGATATCATTGGCCAAGTCAGATAATAGGAAAGCAACATTGACACAACGAACATTTGGGCAACTAGCCTACACAAAATTAACACAATATGGCACAGCTATCATCAGCCAGGTAAGGTAATACCAAAGCAACATTGACACAATGAATGAATGGGCAACCAGAGAAGCACTACAATTTAGTAATGTGCGTGATATGAGATAGTACATTCATGCAGCTCAGTATGCAAAACTACCAGGCAGTTTTCCTTACAAAAATCAACATTGGCGCCTTTAACATTTTGCTACAACTAATTTTAGATCAGATAAATGTTAGATTCACGCCGATTAACAAAATACATGCTGATGTAAAAATATAGTGATATACAACAGGTACTTACATCAGCATTGGAGCACAGAGAATTCCCGCAAGATATTTTCCTCGAATATGATCCCAATGGAGGAAGTCTTGTATCGTTTAACCTTATTTTCTAAAAGAGAGATGGGTAAGAAACATGTAGAAAATATGATCAGAATGCTATAAAATTTCATGATGCGAAGATACGCACACGCTTCTTAGAATGGAGTTGACATTCTTTTGCTGGACTGGAGCGGACTAGTTCTTTGGCCACTGGAATCTGGTTATTATCAGTGGGAGTTGGGTTTCTCTATGTTGGAGTAGTATCTATGAAAAATGGAGTTGGTTTATTATCTCCTGGCTTTTGGATCTTTTGCAAAGACCTAGTTTGTAACCCTTCAGATTCTAACATAGCCGTCTTCCCCTTGCATGCCTTATATAGAAGAATGGTGATGAGGTTATAAAACATGCTACAGAAGAGATGGAATAGGTACTGAAGAATAGAAAGGCATGACATATTGACATGTATTCCCTCCATCCGGAAATAAATGGATGGGTCTAGGCGTATTTCAGTTCTAGATACATCTAGTTTTATCCATTTTTGCGACATTTAATTCGGATGGAGGGAGTATGATGTAAGAGCTAGGGATACGACAGAACAACACAGTAAAAAAACACTGAAAAACCCACTACAGAACCAAAGTATGCAAACCCACTGATATGGGATAGTACACTCATGCAGCTCAGGATGCAAAACTACCAGGCAATTTTCCTTGCAAAAATCAACATTGTGGCCTTTAATCATATATTTTTCTACAACTAAATTTAGATTAGATAAAGGTTGGATTCATGCCGATTAACAAAATACATGCTGATGTAAAACATAGTGATATACAACAGGTACTTACATCTACATTGGAGCACAGAGAATTCCTACAAGAATCTTTCCTCATAAACGATACCATTGCAGAAATTCTTCTATCTGTTAAGCTTATTTTCTAAAAGAGATATGGGTAAGAAACATGTAGAAAATATGACCAGCATGCTATAAAATTTCATGATGCAAGGATACACACACGCTTCTTAGAATTGAGTTGACATATTTTTGCTGGACTGGAGCGGACTAGTTCTTTGGCCACTGGATTCTGCTTATTATCAATAGGAGTTGGGTTTCTCTGTGCTGGAGCAGTATCTATAAAAACTGGAGTTGGTTTATTATCTCCTGGCGTTTGGATCTTTTGCAAAGGCCTTGTTTGTAACCCTTCAGATTCTAACATAGTCGTCTTCCCCTTGCATGCCTTGTATAGAAGAATGGTGCTTTAATTATAAAACATGCGACAACAGAGAGATGGAATAGGTACTGAAGAATAGAAAGGCATGACATATTGACATGTATTCCCTCCATCCGGAAAAAAATGGATGGGTCTAGGCGTATTTCAGTTCTAGATACATCCTTTTTTATCCATTTTGGCAACATGTAATCCGGACGGAGGGAGTATGGTGTAAGAGCTAGGGATACAACAGGACAACACAGCAAAAAAAACACTAGTTGAATGTAAAACTGTATGCTAGCGGAATACGTACAGAAATAACTAAGGCAACATACATGTGTATGGTTGGGAAAATAAGATGGCATTGCAACGGAGCACTAGAACAGCACTTCAATGTAAAAAACATGGTATGGTAGACAGATGAAGTACATATTGATCAATAACAATGCATAAGATATTCAGAAGCATCATGTCCAAATTAAGAAGATGGCATTGCGATAGAGTAGAATGACAGTACTTGAATTTGAAAACATGTTATCATGAATGGAATAGGTACTGAAAAACAGGAAGGCATGACATATTTACATGCATGATCAGCATGCTAAGCACATGGCATTGCAACAGAGTAGATACACTCCAGGACATTATATGCATGTTGTACCCATATCACAGGCCAAGTTAGAACAAGGACCTTATGTGGTGAAGAGGATTCATCATCTTTCTGCAAGTCTTCTGAAGAACTGCCTTTACATGTTCCATCATATTGGGTATCATTGACATCAAGTTTATTGGCCTTTACATTGCTCTGTGAGGTTCTTGTGGATATATCAGTGTGTACAATTATATCTGACATTCATGGAAGACAACTAGTAGTTAGATTTATGTAATGAGTGCCTGTAGGAGACGACATAAATAGTAGGACTGGGGTTAACTAGCAGCAACAGGTCTCATAAACTAAAGGGAGAACACAGATGAAAGCTATAAAATATGTATCGTTTGTACTCAAGATTAACTAGATGGCACACAAAAGTATTAAAGAACAACATAGGTAATACTAGAAGTGGTATAATACTATAATCACCAGCCTGTGGGATAGCATTGGGTGATGGATGATAACTATGGAACATCGTTACCTAAAGAACAAGTATCTTAGCTGAACTATGGAACAGCGTTAACTCCTGAACAAGACTAGTAAGAGATCAGCATGAATATATAGTGAAATGTGATGATCTATTTTCCATGCTTAGATGAATAACAAAGCCATAAATGTTGCACACAAGTAAGATGAGGGTACAACCTATCTGGCTGCCATCCATAGGAGTGAGCATCATGTGCTGACTTGTCGATGGCCTTGCAGTTGTTGTGGCTATCCATGTCGGGCACGCGCATTCGATGTAGGGAACTGTTGAGTGGGGACTATAGCTCCCTTCTGGTGTATGCTTCCCTTTTTGGAGCAGCTGCGGTGAGTTGAAAGACAGTGTGTCTGAAGATGCAGATAATGCATAATGTTAAGAACGACATATCTCTTTGATCTGAAGAAATACACTAAGAGATCAACAGCATGGTACGAGAGTGGTCACACGTCTGTTGACTGAAGACTAAATTTGGGTCACACGATTTTATTTTATTTTGGTACTGTCCGATCTATGCCGGATGGCCGGCCGTCTTGTGCCTCCTGGCTGACACTGTTCGGAATCTTCCCCGAAGAGCTAGCGACCAACGGCAGAGCAGCCTGCCTCCGCCGCCCGTGGCCCCGGCCAAAACCCCGCTCCCCGCCCCACCGCACTGCCGTGGTTGCGCCGTCCCCGGGCCAATCCACAAAGACTCCCCGTGATCCAGATCCGGCGGCGGCAATACCTTCAACCCACGCAACTCTAAAAGATATCCATCTAAGCGTTGCTTCCACTGCGAACTTGTGGCCTCGCACCCTTACGTTAGACACCAGCCAACCGGCAGCCTAGGAGCTCCACCGCCTCGAGGGGTGCCGCTTCCCATTGGGAATCGATTGGCCCAGAATAAAAATTCAGACAACTGACGCCTAAATAAAGTGATTTGAGATGAGGGTGCAACCTATCTGGCGACATGGTGAAGTAGGCAGGTCCAGCTACCGAGTCGGTGAGGCCGGCGCGGTTGCAGTGGAGACCGGCGGCAGGGAAAGAGCGATGTTGCGACGGTCGACGGCTACGCGGAAGCAGTGCCAGGACTCTGGACGGATCCGAAGTTGGAGCCGCTCCGGCGCCGTGAACAACGGCGGGGGTGAATCGGCTCCGGTACGGTTCACGCGGCCATCATCGAGGCAGCACCAGCAGCACGGAGTAAGAGGCACACCGCCCAGTGCATGACGACAAATGGACAGCGTCCCCAGCATTAGGGAGGAGGGCGGCTGTGAAATTGGTGCGGTGGGGGCGCCATGGAGGTGGGGCTGAGGTTTCGCGGCTCGGGAGAAGGGAGCTTCCCGGGAAGAAGGTGATTTGGCGCCCACGAGGTATGAATGGGGGGGAATTGGGAGGGGAGTGGAACCATGTCTTACGGACGCATTTGTCTGAAATGTGAGGGGAGTTACAGTTCTACCCTTGCCTATATGCTTCTCGGCTTGGGTCTGTGTACTGAGGGTCGGGGATAGTAGAGTAAGTTTGCTTCTCCCCAAATAGTGGGCGGGAGCGATTTCGGGCGAGGAGGGCGTGTTTTGAACTATAGTGGGCGCGAGCGATTTCGGGCGAGGAGAGCGTGTTTTGAAATAGTGGGTGCGAGCTATTTCGGGCGAGGAGAGCGTGTTTTGCCGACCATGGTTTATGAATTATTCGGCACATGTCATTTCGGCCAAGGAGAAGGCGCGCTTGGATGAAGTTACGAACCTACCCTCAATGTACACCGGGCCAATTGATGTGTGTCCCACATAGGACGGTAATTTCGCGTCTCCCATTTATTTGCTCGGGCGAATTCCACCGAGCAGAGAGGATGTTTAACGGTTCGTTCAAATTTTGGGAGAACGAGCATCCACGTCTACCTTACCAAGTCAATTCGGATCAAATTTTGAAATATTAGCTTGCCACTTCTTTTTTAGATGGAGAGATGATGCTCGGGAGTAATGTGTTTTTACATGCTCGTTGCTAGCGATTTACTATATGACAAATAGTTGACCCACTCAAAAACGCGAATCAAACCCAAAATGAAATATCTCGATTCAATGAAATAGCTCGTTTAGTAGGTCAAAATAGTGAACTAAATCCAAAATTGAACACCTCAATCGAGTAGCATGTTGTACAGTATTATAGTACTCCATGAACATGTTGAAAGTCAAATTAATGAACTTGTTTGATATACGCATATATCCGTTCATGTGTGGATTGCAGACAACATGTTCTCCAATTTAAATATTTGAATGCAAGTTTATATTGAAACATGGTTTATATCAGTCTTTGATGCATAAAACGCGACCTCCCCCTCTCCCGGACCCCTGTTCTCTGTCTCTCTCTCTCTCTCGCCGACAATCTTCAATTCTGTCGCACGCATCCGACACAAAAACCTTGTTGGTCCCTCTCCCTTTCTCTCCATCTCTCTCTCTCTCTCTCTCTCTCTCTCTCTCTCTCTCTTTGTGTGTGTGGGGGGTCTTTCTAGTTCACATGCATATATACACCATCTATAGGTCTCTCTCGCACACTATGTATGATACTCTAGCTAGTCCAAGCTAGATATCTTGGGTGCACTCATCGTACACACACAAATTCCTTGGCTCTTTGCCCGTAACTCTCTCACGCACCACTATGTTGTCTCGG